>NW_013541474.1:413733-557087 GCF_000499545.2 Eimeria tenella
TTGCTGCTGCTGCGGCTGCTGCTGCAGCAGTAAGGAAAGGACTCCAGAATGAGAGCAGCAACTTCAGCAGCAACTTCTCTAATCCAACTCCCCACATCTCCCCTTTGGTCTGCAGCGAAGTCTGCTGCGCAGGTGTACAGACACCTCACCACGGACCCCCAGTCCACTGCTGCTGCTGCTGCTGCTGCTTCAGCAGCAGCAGCAGCAGCAGCGGCAGCTGCAGTAGAGCTGCCACCGCCATCGCCCTCACTACCACCAGCAGGCGCACTGGCTACAGCAGCAGCTCCCTCAGCAGCAGCAGCTGCTCCTGCTGCTGCTCCTGCTGCTGCCCCTGCTCCTGCCTGTGCCGCTGCTCCTGCTGCTGCTGTTGCTGCTGCTGCTGCTGCTGCTGCTGCATGCAGGGGAGAGACAGATTCTATTAGGAAGGCCAGAGCCAGGAGCGCGTGTCTCCTGGTGTGGGGGTCGTTGAGAGCAGCAGAGCCCAGGGGAGCTGTTGCTGTTGCTTCCCGCAGCAGAGTCGGCAGCAGCAACAGCTGCTGCTGCTGCTGCTGCGGCTGCTGCCCCTGCTGCGTCTGCTGCGGCTCGAGCTGCTGCCGCTGCCGCTGTGGCTGCTGCGTCTGCTGTGGCTCGAGCTGCTGCTGCTGCTGCGGCTGCTCCTGCTGCTGTTGCTGTGGCTGCTGAGTCTGCTGCTGCTCTTGCTGCTGCTCCTGCTGCTCCAGCTGCTGCTGCTGCTGCAGCGCCAGGCGGTACACCTTGGGAGGCAGCGCTGCGATTGCTAAGAGGGCTCCGCTGCGGGCTGCGACATGCTGCTGCTGCTGCTGCAGCAGCAGCAGCAGCTTGGGGAGGACTTGCTGCTGCGCCTGCTCCGGCTGCATGCGGTGCAGCAGCAGCGCCCGAATGGCCTCAGCAGCAGCAAGCTGCACAGCAGCAGAAAATGATTTGAGACTGTCGAGGCAAGTCTCCAGATACCTGCTGCAGGTGGCGCGCCTAAATGCCCAACTGCTGCTGCTCGCTGCAGCAGCAGCAGCAGCAGCAGCGGCAACAAGACAGACACACACTGCGTTTAAGGAGCAGTCATAATACATAGCAGCAGCAGCTGCTGCAGCAACTGCTGCCCCTACAGTAGTTCCTTTGCTGCTTATGCTGCTGCTGCTGTTTCTGTGTTCCTTTCCACTGCAAGTGGCGGTGCCTAAACTCCTGCAACTGTATCGGCTACTGCTGCTGCTGTTGCTGCTGCTGCTGCTGCTGCTGCTGCTGCCTCACCTATAGATGAAATGAAGCCACAAGCTGCTTCCCTTAAAAGGTCTCCTCCTCTTCGCCTGTAGGGCCTTTGCTGCTCAAAGGAGACAATGCTGCTTCGGACTTTAGTTTGTAGAGCGGGTCCTACCATTCCTGCTGCTGTTGCTGCTGCCTCTGCTGCTGCTGCTGCTGCTGCTGCTGCCTCTGTTGCTGCTGCTGCTGCTGCTGGTTCCGCTGGAGCTGCCGGTGCGCCTGCTGCCGCTGCAGCTCGCGGCCCCTCTACAGGAGCTGCAGCTGCTGCAGCAGCGGAAGTTGCTGCTGCCGCTGCTGCTGCTCCAACTTTGGATGCAGCAGCAGCAGGGTCTGGTGCTGCTCGTAAAGCCCCAACCAAGGAGGCAAGCAGCAGCAACGCCCCGTGGCACTCCTCCAAAGGAGCGCTTTGCTGCTGCAGCCGCTGCAGCTGCTGCGGCAGCAGCACCTGAATACAAGCAGCAGCAGCAGCAGCAGCAGCCTGGACAGTGCGCTGCGGAAAGCAGCAGGAAGATGGTGCTAGCTGCTGCTCCTAAAGTATTTACACTTGTGCAAATGTTTGGGGAGATTTGGATTAAATATATTTTGCTGCTTGGTGCAGCAGCAGCAACTCACAGCAGCAGCATAAGGAGCAGCAAGAGGAGCTATTCTAAGAGCAGCAGCAGCAGCAAGCCGCCGCATTTGGGGGTCGGGGTGTCTGTACACTCGGCAGCAGAGGTACTCGAGCAGCACAATGGACAGCGGCTGCTCCTGCTCGTATCGCTGCTGCTGCTCGTGCTGCTGCTGCTGCTGCTGCTGCGGCTCGAGGGCGGCGATTGCTGGCGCTGCAGTGAGGAAGCAGCAGCGTCTGCTGCCAACAGTGAAGTAGTCCGCAAGTGTAATGACACTGAGGCCCTGCTGCAGCAGCCCTTGTCTTCCTTCTATTTCTTGGAAAGCAGCAGCAGCAGCACGACGAACAGCAACAGCAGAGTCGAACAGCAGCGCCAGCAGCAAGTGGCGGCCCAGCCGCCGCCGCAGCAGCAAAGCTGCTGCTGCTGCTGGGTAGCTGCGCGCGAAGGCCCAGGCCCCGTAGCACGCAGCATCCCGCACAGAAGCCCCTGACAAGCTGCTGCTGCTGCTGCTGCTGCTGCGGCCGGGGTACAGCAAGCAGCGGCACACAAAGTTCAAGGTCCCCTCCAGCTGCTGCTGCTGCACCACTCCCAGCCGCAGCAGCTCCGCCACGGCCAGGCAGCTGCCGCTCAACAGCCGCTCTGCTGCAGCAGAAGAGTCCCCCAGTATGTTTTCGTTCCATCCCCTCTCTGCTGCTGCTGCTGCTTCCCCTTCGGCTGCTGCTGCTGCTGCACCAGTTGCTGCAGTCGGCGGAAGCGGCGCAGTCGCCGCCTCGAACGGCTCCAGCACCGCGCAGCAAACCTGCAGCAGCAGCAGCAGCAACAGCAGCAGCAGCAGCAACAGCAGCAGCAGCAACAGCAGCAGAGCTAATATCAGTGCGATTTCGCCGCCGACAGTGCAGCAGCAGCTGTTGCTGCGTCGCCTGCTGCTGCCGCTGCACTCCCGCTGCCGCTGCAGTCCTGCTGCCGCCGGTGACCCTGCTGCTGCTGCTGCTGCTGCTGCTGCTTACTTGCTCTGCAAAGCTTTTGGAAAGGGACAAACAAAGTCTCCCGATGCCTTTTGCTGCTGCCCAGCGAACTCGGGTGTCTGTGTCTGCCAGGCGCTGCAGCAGAAGAGACACAATTGCTGCTACAGTTTCTGTTGCTTCTGGAGACAGTTCTTCCTCTGGCTCCTCTTGCTGCTGCTGCTGCTGCTGCTGCTCGCCGAGCCCCTGCTGCTGCTGCTGCTGCTGCAGCAGCAGCTCGAGAGAACGCGCGTTGACGCTGTAGCGCCAGGTGGTGCTGCGCTTGGGCAGCAGCAGCAGCGCCAGGAGAGCAGCAGAAGCTGCTTGGTGCTTTCGCAGCAAAGCTGAGCCCCCCAGCTGCTGCTGCTGCTGCTGCTGCTGCAGCACCAGGCGCTGCAGACGCGGCAGCAGCGGGGCAGCATCTGCTGCTCGCAGGGACTTCAAAACCTTCTGCAGCCCCGCCATTGCTGCAGAAGAAGCAGCAAAGCACATGTTCGCAAACACTTATTTGCTGCTGCTGCTGCTGCTGCGCAGTACTGGCATTGCTGCTGCTGCTGCGTCTTATGTTGCTGCTACAGCACAGCATTTTGCTTCCAGCGCCGCAGCGGAAACGAAAAGGAGACAAAAGAGACAAAAGAAGCAAAAGAAAAGGCAGCAAATAAAAAACAAATGAAATCCAATTTTTTTTAAATATAATTAATCAATTAATTAATCAATTAATTAATTAATTAACAATAGATGCGTTGCTATTTATCTTGCTGCTGCTGTTGTTGCTGCTGCTGCTGCTGCAGAGAGAAGACTCGCCATTGGTTTGTTCTGAGCCGAAGAGGCTAGCGGTGCTGCTGTCCTCCAGTCCCTGCTGCTGCTGCTGCTGCTGCTGCTGCTGCGGGCCCAGCAGCGTGAGTTCGCAGTGGCGGAGGAAGGCCCTGAGCAGCAGCTGCTGCTGCTCGTGGACATCAGGACGCAGGAAGAGGGACTGCAGCAGCAGCGCAGCAGCATCTGCTGCTTTTGAGCTGCTGCTGCTGCTGCTGCTGCAGCAGCTCAGGGCCAGGTGCAGCAGCCGCAGGCCGAGCGGTGCGTCAGCAGCAGCAGCAAGCGACAGCTGCCGTTCCTCTTCCTGCTGCTGCTCCCGCTCCCCCTGCTGCTGCTGCTGCAGCTGCTGCTGCTGCTGCTGCTGCAGCTGCTGCTGCTGCTGCTGCTGCTGCTGGGTTTGGTTTGAGTCTAAAGATAATAAACTGAAGGGAGCCAGCAGCAGCAAAGAGAGCCACACAAAAAGAGAAAACACTGAACTCCATATGGGCAAAGTGTCAGCCACAGCAGCAACAGCATCTGCTGCTGCTGCTGCTGTTGCTGCTGCTGCTGCTTCATCTGCTGGTGCTGCTCCTGCGTCAGTAGGTCTTGCTGCTGCAGCGGCGGCAGCAGCACTAGACGCCTCTTGAGCCTGCTGCTGCAGGGTCTCCTCCTCGTCCCTCTTATCCTGCTGCTGCTGCCGCTGCTGCTGCTGCTGCAGCTGCTGCAGCGCTGCTGCTGCTGCGAAAACGGGCTCCAGCAGCTCCGGCTGCTGCGGCAGCAAATTGCGGATGGCCTTTGCCCCCCTGACTTTGCAGTGTACGTACACCAGGTGCAGCAGCAGCCGCAAGCAGCAGCAAGCTGCTGCTGCGGTCCAGTCCCCCCTCTCCCGCTGCTGCTGCTGCTGCTGCTGCTGCTGCAGGGAGTGCGTGGTGAGCAGCAGCAAATGCTGCTGAATCGGCAGCAGCAGCACCTGGAGCTGCTGCGGCAGGTAAGGGTCCAGCAGCTGCGGCTGCTCCTGGTACTGTTCGAGTGTATGGACAACTTTTGCTGCTGTGCTGCAGAACTGCTGCAGCCACTGCTGCACATTCGAAGCCGTCAGCGGCCCTGCTGCTGCTGCTGCTGCTTCTGCTGCTGCTGCTGCTGCTGCTGATGCTGCTGTCTGTTGAGGTGCTGCTGCTGCTGATGCTGCTTCAGAGGGACACGTGGGTCTGGAGCAGGGAGCAGCAGCAGCAGCAGCAGCAGCGTCATCTGCTGCTGCTGCTGTTGCTGCTTGCTCAGCAGCAAGTGCTGCTGCTTGGTTTGTGAGGCTGGCGAGCAGCTGCAGCTGCTGCAGCGTTTCATCAGCTTCCCTGAAGAAGAGGGCTTCGCAGCGCATGCTTTCGTCTGCTGCTGCTGCTGCTGCTGCTGCGGCTTCCAGCTGCTGCTGCTGCTGCTGCAGCTGCTGCGCTGCGCCGCCCGAGGGCTCAAAGGCCCAGCGAGACGCCGATGCCCGCAAAACGTCCATCTCCCCACTTTAGGGTTTAGGGTTTAGGGTTTAGGGTTTAGGGTTTAGGGTGTAGAGTTTAGGGTCTAGGGGTGTTAAGAGACACCAGACAACGCAGCAGCAGCTGCTGCTGCTGCAGCAGCAGACTGGCAGTCGCGCTGTCTGCTGCTGTGCAAGCAGCAAAAAAAGAGTTAATGTTGCTCTTATTACTGCTGCTGAACCATAATCCTAAACCCTAAACCCTAAACCCTAAACCCTAAACAGCCACGGAGGGGCTTTCGAGGGGCCCCGTTCAATGGCTTGCAGCCGGAGCAAATTCTTAACCTCTAAACCCTAAGCACCAAACTCTAAACCCTAAACCCTAAACCCTAGACCTAAACCCTAAACCCTAAACCCTACACCCTAAACACTCTAAACCCTGGGCTCTTCAGACCGCAGACGACCGACGGCACAGTCGGCAGCGCATGCCACCAAAGCTGTCTCATTTGTTTTGCAGAATTATTTCAAATTATTTTATTTTAAATTATTTTATTTTAAATTATTTTATTTTAAATTTAAAATAAAACAAAATAATTAAAAGATAGACCCAGAAATACACAAAATTTCACCAACTGCAGTCCCCTAGGGTTTAGGGTTTAGGGTTTAGGGTTTAGGGTTTGGCCGCAAATAACGGCCTGCAGCTTCCGAATTTTGAACTGCAGCAGCAGCAGCAGCAGCAGCACAGAGGCATGCACGCAGCAGAAGAGGAATGAAATATTCAGTGATATTAATGAAATAAAATAAACAAATTATAATTTATAATAATTCTAAAAAATGAAATAAACAAATTATATTTATGCATGCGTTTAGTCTGCGAGGGTGACGAGCGGCGGCGGTTTGATTGAGGTGTCTGTACACCCCAGTACCTTAAACCCTAAACCCTAAACCCTAAACCCTAATTGTGACATTTTAAGCTGAATCAACAGAATAAAATGGAATTAATTTAGACTTCTTGATCAATTTAATGTAAATAAAATTAAAAGTTAAAATTAAATTCAATTAATTCAAATTAATTGAATTAACTTGAATTTCAAATAGCTCTTCTTGCTGCTGCACTGTCGGCTGCTTCGTTTTTGAATTTTTAAATGCTTCAAACTATATTCATTTTAATTTATTTATTTAAATTAATAAGCAATAAATTTCAATTTCAATTTTAAATTCAAATTCCAATTTTTAACATCAAATTCCATTTTTAAAATTCCAATTCTTTGTTTCAATCTCAAGTAACCCAAAATGGTAAAATGCATCAGCTGCTTACAATCAAACAAGTAAAAAATATAAGCAAATAAATAAATAAATAAATAAATAAATAAATAAATAATAAATTTTAAATAATAAAGAAACAAAAAGAATAAATAAACAACAGCTGGACAAAAAAACAGCAAACAAACAGGAAATGATAAATAAACAAATAAACAAACGAATAAATAAACAAATAAATATATAACTAAATAAATAAATAAAGAGTGTATAAAAAAATACATAAATGAATATTTTTAGCAAGTAACTCCTCGCATGCAAATAGATCTAAATATTGCCGCAGCAGCAAGCAGTAGCAGCAAACAGCAGCAGCAAGGAGCAGCTGCAAGCTGCAGCAGCAACCAGCAGCAGCGAGCACCAGCAGCATGCTGCAGCACAGCTGCAGCAGCACTAAACTGCGGCAGCAGCAGCAAGCTGCAGCAGCAGCAAACTGTAGCAGCAGCAAGCTGCAGCAGCAGCAAGCTGTAGCAGCAGCAAGCTGCAGCAGCAGCAAGCTGCAGCAGCAGCAAGCTGCAGCAGCAGCAAGCTGTAGCAGCAGCAAGCAGCTACCTGCCGTCCGCTGCAGCTGTTAGCCAGTTCCGTGCTGCTGCTTCCCTTTGTTTTCTCTTCAAAACAAAAATAATTAAATTTGTAAATAAATGAAATTCACAGAACAACGAAGCAGCAGCAGCAGCAGCAAAACGCCCACGGCCGTCCTGGAACGCAGCAGCAGCCAACTAGGGTTTAGGGTTTAGAAGTATTAGGGTTTAGGGTCTGCACGTGGCAGCCCAGACTACACAGCCCCAG
Organism: Eimeria tenella; assembly: GCF_000499545.2. Classification (NCBI taxonomy): domain Eukaryota; phylum Apicomplexa; class Conoidasida; order Eucoccidiorida; family Eimeriidae; genus Eimeria; species Eimeria tenella. The sequence goes on from NW_013541474.1 coordinate 420,975, forward strand.
TGCTGCAGCAGCCTAAAGCACAGCAGCAGCAGCAGCAGCAGCAACCGTTGCGGCAGAAGCAGCTGCAGCAGCAGCAACGGCAGCAGCAGCAGCAGCGAAAGCGCATGGCAGAAGCTGCTGCAGCACAGCAAGCTGGGCCCTGCACGTAAGCCCTAGATCTCGATTAAAATGCAGACAATTAAAAAGTAAAAAATAAAAATAAAAACAACAAAAAACAAAATAAAATGAAAGACAAAATCTTTGATAAAAAGAAAAGAGAGTCAGTCCTCCCCGGCGGCGAGGTGTCTGTACACCTGGTGGCCGTGGCTGTCGTCCAGCAGCAGCGCGTACTGCAGCAGCATCTTTTTTGCTGCTGCTGCAACCTGGTGGCAAAGGGGGGGTTTGCTGCTGCTGCTGCTGCTGCACTGGTCGCTGCTGCTGCCGATGCCCTGCAGCAGCGGCAGCAGCCGCAGCAGCAAGTTGTGGGTGTCGTTTTCAGCAGCAGCAGCAGCAGCGCCGATTTCGTCTTCAAGAAGCTGGACTGCTTCTGCTGCTGCTGCTTTGTGTTCGGGCGTAGCCGCAACAGCAGCAGCAACAGCGGCCTGCGGCGAGTACAGCCACTGCTGCTGCTGCTGCTGCTGCTGCTGCTGCTGCTTGTTCCTCTCCTTAAACCGCCGCACCAGCTTCCTCGCCAGCAAACAGGCAGCAGCAAGAACAACTCTTTCCTGATCAGCAGCAGCACCGAGGGGTCCTGCTGCAGCGTCTGCGACGAGTGCTGCTGCCACTGCTGCTTCTGCTGCAGTGCAGCGCGACAGCAGCAGCAGCAGCGGCAGCTGCTGCCACAGCGTGGGGTTTGGCAGCGAAAACCCTAAAGCCTGCATCAGCCGCTGCTCCTCCAAGAAGCAATTGTGTCTTTGCTTCCAGTATTCTTTGATTCCAAGAGGGACATATTCTCCCGCGAGTTGCTGCTGCTGCTGCTGCTTGAGCGGCGGCGGCTTGAGCTGCTGCTGCTGCTGCTTCTGCTGCTGCTGCTGCCGCCGCCGTTCCTCCGCTGCAGCAGACGCGTGGTGGCAGCAAAACCCCAAAGAGGCCACCACCCGCCGCAAGTTGAACTCCTCGTCTGCTGCTTTTGCTGCTAGAAACAGAGCAGCAGCAAGACACGAAGCAGCAGCAGCAGCGTCGATGTGGAAGAAGGAAGGCAGGCTCAGGTGGAAGGCAGCAGCAGCAGCAGCAGCAGTCGAGGGTGCTGCGCCCGCGTCTGCTGCAGCGCGAGACAGCAGCAGCGCCAGCTGCAGCCGCGCCTTGTCCCACGCTGCTGTACATACACCCCGCGGGTACAGTAGCGGGGGGGGCGCCGCCAGGGGGGCTCCATCTTCTTCTTCATTTTCATCTTTTTGAGTTTCTTGTCCCGGGAGAAAAGGACCAAATTGAACAAGTCCACTATCTTCCATTTTGAGGGAATTCCGTGGTCGCGCAGCAGCAGCAGCAGTAGCAGCAGGCAGCAGCGGGCGCAGCAGCAGTGCTGCTGCGCTGCTGCGCACTGCAGAGGGCTTAAGATCTTCCAGGCGAATTGAACAGAAGAACTAATTAATCAAAATAAATAAAATGATAAATTAGTTGCAAATGGAATTATCTTAAGTCGAAGCAGCGGAGAAACTCCGAGCAGCAGTTGGGGCTGGCTGAGACTGTATAGACACCCCGGAACACCGAACCCCGCGAAGTTCAGATTTGTTCAACTCGAAAACAATAAATTCATTTATTAAATAATTCGCGTTTTCAAAATGCATTCAAAATGCTCTATAACGAAGAGGCTGCGCCGGCGGCACAGCTGGCAGCCATCTTCTTCGACACCAGACCACTGCAGGAGCAGCAGCAGGAGCAGCACCAGCAGTGGCAGGAGCGGCAGCAGCAGCAGCAGCAGCAGCTGCTGCTGCTGCTGCTGCTGCTGAGGCAAGGCTTGACTTATTTTTCAGTTCGGGGATGCATATTTGTTTGTTTTTGAACTTCTTTTTAATTCAACTTGAACGAAAGCTGAACAAGTGTACCTAAGTTGCGGGGCGTAACTGAACAGCTCTTCTCACTTCGACTTATTTCTTTTAATTGAACTATTATATTATTTCTCCTAATTCCGGCTTTCTTCATAAAACTAATTCTTTTCAAATTAACACTTTTGACTCGTCATCCGCAAAGCCCGATGTACAACTGCTGCAAACTATGCCAGTTTGCAAATCGGAAGATGAAGAAGAATCTTTTAATTTTATTTTTCTCCAATATGCACAAATTGCATGCAAGTGCATGCAAATGCATGCAAATGCATGCAAATGCATGCAAATGCATGCAAGTGCCTGCGCAATAGAAGGAACTCGTGTATATTTCTGCACGGGTTGGTCTACAAGGACATGCGTTTGGATGCACTTGTTTGCATTTTGAGATAAATATAGTATCTATATTATCTACTAATTAATTAATTACGTAATTTATTTATTTATATATTTATATATTTATTTATTTACCTGAGAAACAAAAACTAGAAGATAATCGGGGCCCCCCCAAGTTCTAAATTGAGTGGCAGCTGGGGGCCCCCCGAAAGCGATAAGGAGGCGCTGGAGGCAGCAAAAGTGGCCAATGTAGATAATTTATATTTGCATATAAATAAATAAATAAATAAATAAATAAATAAATAAATAAATACAATACAATATTTATATTCGTCCAATTGGTTTAAGTTGCTGCTAAAGTGCTGCAGCAACAGCAGCATTTCAGAAGGCTAAAGCCTTGTGGGGCTCATCAGCCAGTGCTAATGAGCAGCAGTAGTACTTTGAAACAGAAGCAAACGTAGCAGCTAGAAGCAGCAGCAGTAGCTAGAAGCAGCAGCAGCAGCAGCAACAGCAGCGGTAGCAGTAGCTATGAACACCAACAGCAGCAGCGGCAGCAGCTATGAGCTATGAGAGGCAGCAGTTGCAGCAGCAGCAGCAGCAACAGAAGCTAGAAGCAGGAGCTGCAGCAGCAGCATCAGCAACAGTAGCTAGGAGCAGGAGCTGCAGCAGCAGCAGCAGTTGCTGCTGCTATTATTTGCTTCTTTTTGTGTTTACAAATAACTTTGCCTCTCTGAAGATTTTCAGAAAAGAAAACTCCTGTGCATGCGCGGCGGAGTGTCTGTACACAGAAGATCTGCCTCGAGAGAGTTGCAAAAGGATTTTCAATTTTCAGTTTTGTTTAAATTCTAATATAACAACGCAAAATAAAACAAGATCTGTATCTTGTTTGAAGAGGTTTTGGATAGCAGCCAGTTCATCTGCTGCTGCTGCTGCTGCTGCTGCTGCTGCTGCTGCTGCTTGCAAATGGTCCTTCTTATTTACAGTTCCGAAACGGCGCAGGGAAGAAGAAAGCTGAAAAGCTCCCTGCACTGAAGGGTTGTGCTGCTGCTGCTCTGTGGCCTCTTTTTACTGCCTTTGCTGCATCTTTGAGTTTGCTGCTCCACTGCTTTCACGAAAGCAGCTTTCTTTGAATTCATTTCCGAATTGCAAATTGTTTTTAAAATATTTTATTTTTTCTGTTTTAATCAACAAGTTGGTGCTGCTTTCTTGCGCTGTGGAGCTGCAGCAGGAAAAATGAACTTCTTAAGAAAAGCCTTAGCATGCACAACACAGCAAAGTGCTATCATTGAAGATATTCAAATTCTCAGGAAGTGGCATTTTTGTTATATTTCTGTGGTGTTTTCTCTTGTTGAGCTTCCTTATTCTTGAAAACAATGTCTTGTTTGAAGTAACAGAAAGGAAAGCTTTCATTAGATGCAGCATTCAGGTTTAGAGAAAACAAAAAGTTCTTTTTAATGTTCCACTTCAGTAAAGTTCCTTGCTTTCCAAAGGCAGCAGCTTCTCTGGCCATCACAAAACCAGAAACTCCTATCACAGAAGTCATTCAAAATCAGATGTGGCATTATCATCTCTAACAATTGCATTATATTTGTGTTTGAATTATTTTTGTGCTCGATTTTAAGTACAAGTCAATAATAGCTCCTGGGAAAATTTGAAAAAAGTTTTAAAAGGAGCAGTAGCATTCTTTATTCTAAAAAGTCTTTTGGTGGCCAAGTGCTGTACATGAAAATTACGTTGAGTTCTAAGAATGTGTTGAGAACTCTTTATCTAGAATTTTGTAGATTCATTCAAAATGCTAAAAGATAAAATTAAGACTCTTTTGGAACTAATTTATCGCGAGAACACACACAGTAGAATGAGCAAAAGTTGAATTTGCTCGAAATAAGAGTCCGTTTTCGTGAAGCATTTTGCTTTTGCACTTTCATTTAAAAAACAAAAAGAAATAAATTGACGAAAGAATGAGGGATATCAGCGAAGCTGGTAATTGTGATTTCCTGTTCAGAAACTGGGTAACACTTTCTCAGCTCTTATTGCTCGCGAATTCAAGTTTTGCACTTTTGATTTCAGTAGAACATTTTTCCCCGTTCATAAGCCAAAAAAATGATAAAATCTCAATGTATTTCACAAAATTTTTTTTATTTATTGTATTCTCTTGTCCAGAAGTTACTTTTGTTGTTTTATACACTCTTATTCTCACGGCTGAGCTACTTGCCTTTCCAAGTAACTGTGTAGCTGGAGCGACTGCTTTTTTTTCTGACTTTTATCGTTTTTGTTGGACCTTAAACGGTTATATTTTTGTTGTTTTATTAGCACTTAATCGGTGGGGCTTTCATTTTATTTTCCAATAAGACCATTTCTGCTTTGGTTCATTGCAGCAGGATATCACGTTGCTATTTCTCTCGCCGCTACTCTTTGCTTTCCGCTCCAACTAAAATATTATGCAAAAGACTATGGCCATGCAAAACAATAGTTGAGTCCGGAAACAAGATCTAAGGAGATTTGAAGGACTTTGTAAACCTGTTTCTCAGCAATGTTTATTAGTGGTTATTTCTTGCGGAAATCTTCAGAGTTCCTTCTGAGTAACATTTGCTCGGCTGTGCTAAAATCTATAATTTTCCTCTCCCCAAGTTCATCCACAGAAGCCGCAATTTATAGCCTTTTGTTTGCACAGTTCCTCATTAGTGGTATTTCTTTTGCCCTACCTCCTGTCTCAGCTTTTCAAGTTTGGGACGTTCTTCATTGAAATGCATCGCAAATTATTGCAGCCGATCTTTTGAACAATCTCGCTGAAATGCTATTTAAAGCTTCCTAAGCCAACTATTAAATATTATTTGGGCCAATTTGCCTCAATAATTGGAATGAATTGGCCGTAGCAAGCAGTAGCGCAGTGCCCGCGTACATAGACAACTAGTGCCAAACTTAATTCCATTCTGAGTTATGTGCGATAGTATCTTTAAACAATGAAAATGAAAAGGCTTAAAAGCTTTGTGTAATCAGAGAAAACCTGTGACTTCGCCGAATAGCTTCAAGTGCTTCTAGTTGAAAGGTGCGGGTACACTTGTTGGCATGGAGCCGCCTACCAGACTCAGTGAAAAATCTTTAGAATTGCAAATGCTCCTTTTGAAACAAAAGAGTCCCATTTAAAGGGCCAAATCTCTTTGCATGCGAAAAAGCCACGCTAGGAAACATTTGTAATTGGTTGATAGTTTAGGATTGGGTTTTGTTCCTGTAAACCGCCTACTTAAAGCTGCCACCACAAATCCTGCGTAAACTGATTTATACTCTACTGGGTAGATGCGGCCTGGGGAAATAGCGAGGAACTAGCCAGTTTCAATATAAACTCGGGAGTTGTAAAGCTGAATGCAAGCGAGAGTGACTGGAAATTCAATATCATGGTTATCATGGTGTGTACGGAAGTTGAATCCACGTTTTCTTCCTGAAAAAAGGATGCAATGGACAAGATAGGATAAAGAAATGACAATTATATCCCGTCCAACCTTCAGCTACTTCAAACAAGTTTCAGAAATAGAGCCTGGTTTATACTCACGGAAACAAGAGGCTAAAACTCTTGGAAAGGGAATAAGCACGTTTCTAACAACAACAACAGCGGGGGGTAGGCTCTATATATAATCTGCTTGGAACAGGCCTCTAGAGGACAAAGAAAAGGAGTGAAAGGATTCGGGACAGAAAACTCGGGATTCGAGGAGGAAGATCGAACTCAATATGTAGACATGCATGCATTCATTTCAGGTCCTGCTTCCTCAAAGAAAACGAGCTTAGGAGGAAGCCTCTCAGGCTGCAGCAACCTTCGTGCCAACAGAAACACAAAAATCAGCAACGCACTTAGGAACTAAAGCCGTTTTCTCCGAAGATGCATCCAGCTTGGCGTCTCGAGATAAATACTAGTACGGTCTGCAAGTTATAATACACAGTAAGCAATAACACATGCTTGCAAAGAAGAACCTGTGCTTCAAGATTAAGCATAGACCCCATCTCTAAAGGAAGACGTGCACTGTTTAAGAGAACCTTAAAGCCATAACTGGGCTTTAGACGTCTAACGAGACGCAAATAATTGGCGACTTCAAGTCTTGTTCCTTTGCCCAGGAGCAGACCATTGAACTTCCGGCAAAGACAGTTGTTGGATGGAGTCCAACAGAAAAGAATAATGGCAGGATTTCATTGCAAAAACGTAAGTATGATTTAGGCTGAAGAGACGAATATATTTCAGAACTTCATGATTAAATATCCTACTTGGCGTTTCCAAAAATGCAGTCGGCGCCGACCAGTGCGCTGATAGTGTCCAGTCGCAGCGAGAATAGTTTGACCTTCGCATTCAATGCCGCGCAGCTTTTGCACATATTCTATGGAAAGCTTTAGTTTTGAGCAGATGTGCAAATATATCAATGAGAACTACGTAGCAAAGGAGCACTGGGGCCAGGGCACTTGATCCTACAGCCTCAACAGGTTCTGCGCCAATCGGTGAGCAACGAGCTTGTGGGCAGATATTGAACATGCACAGATAAATAGTGCCTTATCGGCACAATTAGCCAGAAAAAACAAATACTAGTGTTGAGGCTCCCTCACGACGGCGCTCTCAAGATGTGGAGTTCCCCGTCATTGCTCTTCACCTCTGTTGCCTTCGTTGCCATTCTTGCAAGCGGATCCCAGGAACAAGAAAGCACATCTGCGCTGAGCCCCAGCATATATAATCTGAATGCCGTTCCCTCTGTGCAGTTGCCTGTCGCGTCGACAGTGAAGATCACAAACAGACCCAATCCTCGAACTCTCGCGAGTTTCGCGACTGCAGTGATTGCAGCGGCTGTTAGCCTTCTGATTCTTCAGTGTTACTTTTCATTCAAAACCCACTCGAATGAAGGCATGCAGAGCCAGCGCTATCGGAGGTTGGTAGCCAGTCGCGAAGTCCCCTGTTCAGTAAGTCAAACTTTTCCGGAGAACAGAGGTGACTCACAAGGTTCAACAAGTCTCACTGCTGCATTATGTGCCGTTTTACAAGTCCGCCACCTTCAGTTTAAGTTGAATACTGGTGCAGCTGCTTCGAGGGACTAAAAGGAGGTAAATGCATCGGGCAACACATGCTCCAGTGTCAGGCGGAATCAGGACAAGAGAGCGACACATGACAGGATAACTCCTGAGAATTCAGCATCATGAGCAAACCACAAGCGCTTTTGAAGCGAACTCCATCAGCCACTTGTAACTTTACGAGGGAGGCTCCTCTGAACCCTGCGCCTTAGCCTAAGCGTTGCCGTTTTGCTTTGGTGGTTGTGCGACAGCAGTGGCTACTTGCATTCCTCGCTTGATGCCAACTGCTCCATTCAATCGCATTTCCATCACGATATAATCCAAGGATCAGAGCGACCGCGCAAAGATATCCGCCTTGTATCGAACAGCTCAGGCATTCTTCATGTGAGAGGTACGACATCGGTGGCCTTTTACATCGAATTTGGCGACTTGTGTGGCGCGTATTAATGAAAAGTCTCAGCATCATGCTTCTAGCTCTCTTTTGCTAGTTGTCTATGCTTCCACTTGGTGGATCCTCTTGAAAATCAGGTAGTAGGTGGCGCCACATTTTGAACAACACACACTTTGCAGATAACGCTCGGGATTCTGCTGGCTGCCTCCCAGGTGTGTGAATGATGCGGTGCCGCTGAGTTGGCGAGGTGCCTTGTTTTCAGCTGGGAAGTCTTTTGCAATCGAAATTATTTTTGAGAGGAAGAGCACGACTTGCGGAGCCGAGTTTTGCATGGAGCATCGTTTGCTGCTGGCCATATGTAGCTGCGTTGTTCACACCCCCTGCTGTTTGCACTACATGCTTTCAGCTCACGCACAGGAACATGCCCACAAAGAAGAGGCACCTCATTAAACTTGACGACACTCAGATGGCATTGTTTTGTGATGCCGTTTGTAGCAGATAGCTCTGCAGGCAGAAACACTTCGTTTTTGTGAAAGCTGCATCAAATCGGTGGGCTCCAGAATCTCTCCAGCACGGAACAATTCGCACCCTACTGCGCTAACTTTGCTCCGCTTTTGCTAACGCTCGGGATTCTGCTGGCTGCCTCCCAGGTGTGTGAATGATGCGGTGCCGCCGATTGCATGTGCCTTGCTGTCGATCACATGTTGCGTGTTGTGGCACGTTGAATTTGCGCGAGCAGCTTAATGAGCATCATCGCATGCCGCGGCGCATTGTGCCCTTCTAAGTTGGCATCTCGAATGCCGTCGCACCGTAAGAGCCCATGTGAAAGGTCTGAGTGAATTCTGTGCAGCGCAGTTCCTCCCAGGCTGCATGTGAACATCTTTTTCTCCGACGAAAAAAAGCAATCTAGAAAAGATATTGGGTGCGAAGCGCTGCCCAAAGTGATAGTTTTCACGTGACACAAATGACATATCCTCACTGTTTGCTACAAATGCCACTGCAAAAATATACCACCTGAGTGCAGAACTGCCCGGTGCCAAATCAAAGCGGAATATTACTACTACTGGGGTGAAAGCATGCATGCAGCTTTGGCAAAGGTGGCGAAAATGCGCAGAGACGCATTTTCACACAGTATTTTCTGACATCTGGCACTGCTTGACTGTTTGTTAACATGACCCCTGACAAAACTAGCATTTTGCTTACTCATGGCATTAGCTTTTCAGTCTGTGAAAGTTAGTGCCCAGCGAAGAGCATTACTTTTACTCTTGAAAGCCTGAGAGTACTGTCTCAATGCGTTTCCGGCTCTGTCATTTGTTCTGGAAACATGCACAATATGCTTTATAAGGATTTTGTTGCAAAATTTCAAGCTGGTAAGTTACTGTGAGCGCGACTTTCTCTGAGAAATCGGTGATAATCATAACTAACGTGTGACAGTTGTAAGCTTATAGCTTGGATCGAAGACTAGCTGTTCTAGCTGTCGCATATAGCTTGGGAAGATGCTGCGAATGTGAAAGGGCGGCGCAGTGGCACTTCGTCGATCTTACGTTTAATATGAAAGACGTGCATAATAATTTTTGAATTGAATGGTGGGAACGCGGGAAGGTGCTCATTTCCCTGAATACTCGCTTCTGAGACTGCATGTTATTTTGCTTGTCATTCATTCATATATTTGCACTACATATTTACATTGGATGCCCGTGAACTAATGGATTCCTGCTGAGAAGAAACGGAAAACAGATGGCGCCAGAACACGGGGTTCCTCAAGGCTACACGATCCTTGCGAATTTTGGAGAAGCCACTTCGACGAAGACCTACGCTTTCACGTCAGCTGGTCAATTTGATTGCTACGGCACAGAAAATACGCCAGCGAGCACCAGGAAGAGCAAAAGGCGTTAAACAGTATGCCGTTCGTCTGCGCGAGCTTTTTAACACAATATGAATTATGAATCAGGCCTGCGCTGTAAATCCATACGCTTGCTGATTCTTCTGGGCAAGAAGGTTTGGATAATTAATTGATTATATTGTGAAGGCTGTTGTATCTTGAGTGAGAAAACATGTTCCCGGCAGCGTGCTTCGCTGCACGGAACTAGATTGATGTGCTTTTCTTACGGCACGCTCCCATTGCTGCATGCCTCGCAAAGGGAAGCAGTCACAGCAGCCGCATGCTCGTGTCCTTCATGCTGTCTTGGGAGCTGACTACCTGATTCTCTCAGAACCCGATGCAGCGGCAGAGAAGTTGGCAGCACGGTCATCTTCCCTCCCTTGCATATGTGCTTTTGTGCCACAGCCTTTGTTGGATTTTTCCCGCCGTTGTCCAGGATCCACCCCCTAGCAACCTCGTCCTTGGTGTAAGATCATTTCGTTGCTCTTAGTTGTGTATTGGACTCTTGCAGATATCGTGAGCGTTTGAGGTGTTTGTCGAAGACAATGGAGCTAGGAAATTGCTACGATGAGGAGATCCTGCTTTCCTACATTGACAGAAATGAAGGTATCCTGTTTGCTTTTTTTTCCTTCACATCAGCCCTCATCAGTAAATGAGGACATCACTATTGTCTCGAAAATGTGCACCGTACGCAAGAGTGCTGCGTACGTGGAACGTCACGCTGTAGGCACGCTGTCAGCTACTGATTGCAAACAACCTGAAATGCAACCACTTTTTAAGTGGGACGCTAGCAAAGATGATGCTGCTTACTAAGCCGCTGCAGCCTTTTTTGTAAGTGCGGGCACTACCTATTGCCGCACTATGATTGAAACTCACAGAATGCAACTCCGAACAATGTGAACGCACGCAGCTGGACATACGATTTTCTGCTGTCACTTTTAGCTTGCGTGCTGACTCTGCATGTGCAAGCCCTTGCTTCACTTGAGTTAATTTTAAAACTGCATGATTTGACGGTCAGATATGAGAAATTACTCTTGCACGATAAGAAGCGAATCAGGATACTCGGGGTAAGAGTTTAAGCACTAAATCTGGAGCACGTCTTAGCTTGCTGTACCGCTTATGTTTTCAGCGACGGGCACATGCTGGAACACAGGGAGTGTGTGGAGGAGCAGCTTAAAATCACAAGCCCATGATTATGTCATGCGCACAATTCCTGTATAGATACCAAGGGCTTTGGTGACTAACACAATGATTGCCTGAGCTGGAGTTCTGATGTACGGTTTGATACTTATTTGAAACCCGCCAATCTGCCATTTGCTGTTTCTGTTGTGGACAAGCGTGCTGGCATACAGAAACACTAATTTCCGAGTTACATATTTCCTCTTTACTATTTTCGCTCGACACAGACGGAGAATATCAAGGATCTCGTTTTCCGCCGAAACATATCCGAATACTGTCCATGTCGACTGTCCAATAAAACCGCAGCGAATCATAAGTGCGTGAAAATCGTTGTTCCAAAGGCAGTGCGGCAAAGTTAACGCCCGGCATGCACAAGAAAGCCAGATTTTATTTCACTGTTAAACTTTTCTGTCTTTCTGCAGTGACCGCGTACATTGGGAAAACACAGTGGTGCATCCAAACAACAGTAGGCTCACTGTGAGCGAGACAACGTCTGGTAGCGTTTGACTCCTCTAAATTTCTCTCAAGCCATCCCCTCACCAGACGTCCCGATTCCGGACTCTTCATTTTATAGGAATTCTGCAGAAGTAAGAAGATCTATGCACATAAGATTATTGCCTGGCTCGCACTAGCCGCATTAACTCCAAGCCGCCACACATGCTGTGCTTTTCAGTAGTTTGTGTTGCTTGACAGCATTCGAGCCTACAAGATAGCGATTGTAGAAGGACAAATTCAAATTTAGACGTGCGCCTTTTCTGCTCTGGGAACTGTCGAAATTTCGTTTCTTGTTTACCCACTTTCCTGCACCTCATTTGAGCAAAACGGTGTTTTGCTACTTTCTTATTTCCTAATTCTACCTGTATGGCCTACGCAAATGTGCAAGTCGATGCACGTGCGTGAGCTAAGTACCCTTCTGTTCGTTGTTGACTCACCTGTGGCGACTTAGTGTACAAGTAAATACTCGTTCTGCCTAGTGTTCATCCTTGCTTGCTGTGTGTCGCGAGTTTCACGAACGATCTCACTGCTCTTACACAGATAGGAACCCCAAATAGTTGATGGCACTCTTAAACTGAGTATAAGAAGTCACTTGAGCAGGACTGTTAAGTTTTTTCCTGTAGACTGCGTTCGATGCCAAAATATGCTTGTGGATTCACATGAATACGCTTGCTGTCCTGCCATTATGCCATGCCTTTAAAACGTTTCAAGCTCCGCTGCCGTAACTCTCTGAGCGATTTCAAAAAAGGCGCCATGAATTTGTCATGTCATAAATTGACATTGCCTGGCCTTCTACATCCCAGTATTTTTGCAGCTGAAGACTTTTATGTGCTTTTCGATGCTTCTGCAGATAACAAGCTGTGTGGTCCATCAGCATGCATTTCGTTTCAGGCTGCAGTTACTAGCAGTCACTCAAGCAAGCCATTGCTCTAATTAGGATGACGCACTGCAAGCGTTCAGGATTTCATGTTGAATCTGCGCCTAAACTTCAGATGCGAGTAGAGCGTTGCATATTTATTATGCTGGACATTTTTCTTCATGCGCCGTATGGTCCTAGGGCCTCACTCTAGGGGTGGATGGCTGACAACATCTGTGCTGTGTTTTACTCCTTCATTTGTCCAAAGTGACCAGCGGCACATCGTTCGGCTTATCTAATAGCAAGCAAGCGGCGAGCAACCATGTGCCCTGACCGTGTTCCTCTGACCGTCTTTGAAAAAGCTCAACACAAGCATCTACTGCGATGTTTCACCTTCAAGTCAGAAGCGGGTGCTACGAATCGCTACAGGAATCATTGAATGCTTGCACAGTTGACCTCCTACTCTTACGCAGCGCTTCTGATTTGAAGACACAGTACCCTTCTAGATGGAAAAGTGCACCTTTGCAACATCAATACACGACGTAGGTCGTGGTAAAACGCTGATTGAGCTGTAGTAATGGAGTGTTATATAGAATTCTGGGTTTTCGCTGTCTCTTGCGTTTGGAATTATCATGTGCTATGGCCAACGGGTTATGAACTCACTCTGCATAGGCGTGTTCCTACAGGCCCTCGCTATGGCTTTATGATCGAGCCTCCGCTGTAAAATGGTGGGCTGGATGGCTCACTCGGTGCTCCTTGGGCCAGTCGGAAACTGGAATTTAAGTGCAGTTTATTTCACGAGTTTTGGTGGCTTCTTGAAGCCTAGCGACTTGTGCTCTAGTCTGTCTGAGATGCATAACCGCTATGCAGCGCTCATTTGCCAGCCACAAACACGCTCTTCAATCAGTAAAAGGGTAATTTTGCATCTCCGTCAGCAGTTGAGCAGACCTATGGTGTTTTCCAGGGCATCTCAAAAGATGCAGTGGCGCTGTCGATGGAGAAGAATGCCATGAACCGACCAAACGTGACTAGCTGGCGCGAGCAAGCTCTCCACTGTGTCGTATCCCGCAGAACACATAAACTGGAAGATATACTTCGCCGCTGGGTGGTCTTGGCTTTTATTGTTGATGCACGTAGAGCCACTGTTTAAGTAGTCTTGTCGCTAGAGCTGATATAAGAATTTCGTGAATAATGCCGCCAATGTACTGGGGCGATTTTATGTCTGCGCTGGTGCATTGTTCTGCTGTTTGAGCAATAGAAACCCTTTTGAGCGTGCAGCTGTACTTGTTTCATAACGCGTCCACCATGGGAATTACTAATTTTGCTTAAGAATAGAAACAAAGCACTCTCAATTTTGCCAGCTTCATGCAGCCATCACAATTTTGCAGAGTTTACGACCTGCGGTTGAAGGCTCACTGAAGTAAAATGAATTTGGTTGCGGGGGCTGCCTGTGTAGCGCCGACAGCGATCGTTCGTTCCTGCGTATCCGGCTGAAAAATGTCGCACATCAGCGCGAAGAGACTAGAAGAGACTAGCTTAACCGCGATTTATGTTTGATTGCACACGAAATTTTGTTTCGCCGTTGCAAAGGTAAGGCGAAGGTGTTGTTGAATCAGTTCAGACCCTGCTTATCGAGTGAGAATTCAAAGAACTGCAGGCAAAGCATTGAGAATCGTACTGCACAATTGACTGCTGAGACTCAACGTCTCACAGCTTTATCGCTAAAAATGGTGGCGCACTCTCGTGCACGTGTTTGCTGTATTGTGGGAGGACATGACGAACAAAAATTCCTCGCAGAAAGCAAGACGTAGCTTGCCTTAAGGCTACCTGTGGCCAAACTTGGCTTGTTTCGTGTAGGCTTTGTAGCCCTTGCTGTGAGCTCTTCATTGCACATCTGATGATCAGTTGGCTTTCGACTGACTGGGCTGGACGGTTTAAGTGGGAAGTGTTTGCTTTGCATACGTACTAGTGGCCATCGTGTATTTCCCGCTTTCACGGTAGCATTATATTGGTGGGCTACAGGGAGTCCGTTTTTGCAACATGCGGCACTTGAGTGGCTGTTCAAGGTTTTTGTGTCTGCAGCTTGGTATGGGAACATCGAGGTTAACAGAACCTCCAATTGGCAGCCACCGTCAATGGGCGCAGTACAGCTGCCTGAAAGTTTCCTCGTTTTTGCCCAAGTACCTCGCGGTGTTCTTGATGTGACTAAGCAGCAGTTTGGAAAAACATCTTTTACTCACGGTGAACAAAAGAGTGATGAGAGAAGTATTGTTTCCCTCAAAGACTTCCGGCTCCTTCCGGAAGTGTCCTAACTTAGCGTGCTTCAATATTTCTGCAAACAAACGCTCCTTTCTACTCCCTGCAATCGTGTATGCAGTGAACGCAATGTTCGGCAGGCGCCTGTGCTCACTGCTGTGCAACCGTCGGCGCGTAAAGAATTTCTACAGATTGTGCGTAGCGGGGAAGGTGTCAAAGCCTGTGGTTTTGTGCGCAGATGCAGAAACATGCAACAGTCGCATGCTGGTAAGGCATTTTGCCCTACGTACTACGCCAGTCACACATTATTTGGGGGACCAGTTGACTGCACTGTAGACATGGCTGACCCTGGAGCATGGAAGGGCTAGTGTTTTTGGATCAATCGTTTTCCTGTAACGGACACTCTTTCCTGTTGCTGTTGCTGGATCCATTGGAGCCTCCCTCTAAGACAATGCCTTTGATGAACTCCACATAGAGCAGTTGCTCTTCGCTGATGTTTGTGTAACGCCTTCCACAGCCAGGACTGTGGAAAATACAACTGTGTGGTGAAGTCGAGTTGGCTTGTCTTGCCCAAGAGCATTCACGCAACACAGCTCGACCCAGTCGTTCCTAAGCTGCCAAAGACTCTACACAGAAACCTTGCAGCGTTTTATGAAGTGCCTGGATGCTGCGGCTGGGTAGCGCGTGCACATTTAACAGAAATTGGTGTTTGCTCTGGTGATCGTGGGAATAGTTGTCTACGAGATACGTTCTCCTTTGCCTGTTTGCCTGCAGGTTGCTGCATTTGCTTGCTCGGCGGGAATAGAGAATCCATGAGAGGTGTCTCACGGAAGGCCAAAGGCCTGCACACGGTACTACGTTTGCCTTTGTTAGCCCGTTCATTGTCTTGGCCACAAGTCAACTGACATCGGTGGAGTGCAGTCAGTGAGTGATTTTTGTTTTTGCAGTGTCAAAGCTCACCGCTGCGTTTTGGATGGTTGTTGGCAGTTTCAGTTCTTCTGAGCTTTTCGAAATATGCTGTGCTTGAATGCGTGTCTGATGTCCCGTTCGGCCTTTGCTGCATTATTAATGGTTGTGGTTAAACAGCAACGTGACAGCCACGTGTCGGATTTCTGCACAGTGGTGGAGTAATTGGCGTAATCGCTTGGCCAAGCGCTATGTTTATATTGGAATAACATGATCTGCCGACAATTAACAAGCGAAGCACAGGGAGAACCCACGGCGATTCATATTGGTAGTCGGGTCATTTTAACAAACGTCGTACAGTTACCATCATGCCGTAGGGCCTCTTTGCGAAGTAAAGCGTAGTTTCCGGCGAGTGTTCGGCCCTCCGATCTAGTTGCGGTGCATGCAGACATGCCAGTATCAGGAAACTGTTTGCTTATCTGTGCACCAAGGGCAGTTTAGCTGGTCCGCACACACACAGCGCGTGCGTAGAGCTGCCGAAGTCTTTAATGCTACTTTGCTTGTGGCTCAGCGACAATGACGGTGCAAAACGTGAAGAGACTACGACTTGCTAACTTACTTGGCGCGCACGCACGGCATTCAACCGCCTTTGATTTTTCATTACAGCGCAATGTATAGTAGCTAAAGCTTCTACCATGAACTGGAATCCACCAACTGACGCAGGTTTATACATGCAAAGTACCGGAACCACGAATTGCATGAAATTTTTTCTTGCTGCAACTGCCATATTCGCAGAAGTTGCCTGTTAGGAGCTCACCATTACGGTGCTCTTGCCGTTATTTTGATGGCCGCAAGGGCACCGGTTCCGTCATTTTGCAACAAAGTGAAACAAAGGGCTGTTTGCTCCTTGCAAATCCAGTGCCATTATGAGACAGATTCCACACACCTGAGGGTCATCTTCCAGCCGCAACACTTGTGCAGCGTTGCTGATACTTTGGACCCGAAGTCCTTGACCGTAAGTACAACTGCGGTCAAGGCCGTGTTTCGACAAAGTGACCAAGGATAAGATAGCATTTTCCGAGCGCGCTTCGCCTTTAAGTGGCCCCATGCCCGTATATTGTTCAGGCACCTGCCTTCTGTGTGTGCAGTCCTGCTTCATGTCTAGCAGTATGTGACTTTCGAAACCTGCACAGCTGTAGACACAAGCTCGTCGGACCCTCCAAAAGATTGCATTTGCTACCGCTGTGGTTAGTTGGTAGGTTTTGAAGAGCCATGCCGTACCAGTAGATCGATAACTTTGTAATTACTATTCGAATCAGCGGTGGGCGCTGGTACCTCAAATGAAATGGTCTTGAAACCAGCACGTGGATTGTGCCGACTACGAAAAGCCATGCCACGCTTGGTCTAAACACGTTTTCCTGCTGCTCATCCTCTGTTATACAAGACTGAGTCGCTAACTTTTGGAAAAGCGTTTCATGTATCATTGGACTACGGTAAGCGTCTTGTCGTACGGCGAAGAGGCTTGCTTACGCATGCGTGTGCTTTTCGACCGACTTTTCGCAGGCAAAGGGTCATGCGCCTCTCTGCACAGTTTGAGCTCAACGAGGCAACGACTAAGCGCTTTGTCTATCGTTGGTAGCATCCTCTTTTTTATGTGTTTTAGAAGCTCATGCCGAACAAAAACTCCCTGCAAGAAGTGAGGCAGTTTGCCGTAAACTTACCTGCAGCCAGTACCAGCGTTCTTTGATTTAATCTTTGCATTTCGGCGGCTCCTTAATTTGACTATTAAATGCTGGCTTTGGTGCTCCCTGGAAAAAAGAAAACCTTGGATTTCGCGGGATTAAGCTGTGCGGCCAAAGGGCACCGTCCGCTTCGCATTTTGTGTGCAAGGTATACGACAGCCGTCTTGTGTCCTGTGAATTTTCGTTAGCATTGTTTTATTCAACTGCAGAGGGTGCGATTTCGCAGCGTGCGGCACTGAGTGGTTGCCGAAAGTTTTTGCTCTTGTGTCTTCGGTTGGTGACACAGATGCCACTGAGGCGACTGCTATGGGCTTGAAAGCTGTTTTCCGTCAGTGCCTTGTGATACACTTAATGCGCTAAAGCAATTGCTCGGCCGGATGGCGCTTACTTATTAGCGAGAAGACCGGATGAGCGATCTGAAAAGTAATGCTTCTCATGAAGATCTGCTGCTCTTTTCCGAAGTGTCCTCATTTAGCATGCTTCAGTATATCTACGAGAAAACGTTCCCATTAACTCCCTGCAGCGGTGCATGCAGCGACGCCAATATTCGGCATAGATCTTTGCTTGCAGCTGTGCAACCGTCGGCGCGTGAAAACGTACCGCAGGTCGTGAGTATAGGGAAACCTGTTTTGTTGTTGACGCTTGCACACAGAGGCAAAGGCGTGTATCGAAGATATGCTAGTGCGGCCCGCTAACCTACGTGTTAGGCATGCAGCACATTATATGGATAATCAGACTCACGGCTTCTGATTAATCATATTTTGGTGATTGACATTTCGTCCTGTTGTGGGCACTACTTGCGCATATGTAAAGCAGTTTGAATGTCAATGTGCTATCGACGCGATATTTTCGATTCCGAGCGTTTGTGCATGAGGCAGACTATATTTCAAGAACAAGAAAACACACTTCCTGAAACAGACCCTGTGCAGCATTCCAATTACATTTGTTAGTTGAAGATCTCGCATGCTACCAGCGAGATGTCTGCCCTATAGTTGCTGCTGTCGACTAGCGGGTGTGGTAATTGTTCCACGGTCTGTCAAATCTGAAAGTCAAGCAACATGATTGTGTGGCAACAGTCTTATTGCACGAAGTGAAATCTCACTCCGGCGCGGCGGCATCGCACCCTGTGCTTGAGTTCATCAGGGTCTTCTTTTGAGAAGATAGCTTTGATAAATTTCATATAGTGCAGTTGCTCTTTGCTGATGTTTGTGTAGCGCCTTCCACAGCCAGGACTGTGGAAAATACAACTGTGTGGTGAAGTCGAGTTGGCTTGTCTTGCCCAAGAGCATTCACGCAACACAGCTCGACCCAGTCGTTCCTAAGCTGCCAAAGACTCTACACAGAAACCTTGCAGCGTTTTATGAAGTGCCTGGATGCTGCGGCTGGGTAGCGCGTGCACATTTAACAGAAATTGGTGTTTGCTCTGGTGATCGTGGGAATAGTTGTCTACGAGATACGTTTTCCTTTGCCTGTTTGCCTGCAGGTTGCTGCATTTGCTTGCTCGGCGGGAATAGAGAATCCATGAGAGGTGTCTCACGGAAGGCCAAAGGCCTGCACACGGTACTACGTTTGCCTTTGTTAGCCCGTTCATTGTCTTGGCCACAAGTCAACTGACATCGGTGGAGTGCAGTCAGTGAGTGATTTTTGTTTTTGCAGTGTCAAAGCTCACCGCTGCGTTTTGGATGGTTGTTGGCAGTTTCAGTTCTTCTGAGCTTTTCGAAATATGCTGTGCTTGAATGCGTGTCTGATGTCCCGTTCGGCCTCTGCTGCATTATGGTTGAACAGCAACTTGACAGCAGTGCATTCCGCCACTGCGCAGTGTCAAAGTAAAACGTTTTGCAACGTGGTTCAGTATTTACCTATGCACCACACACACAACTAGGAGAATGCACAACGATTCAGATTAAAAGTCGAATTTTTTTGAATGAATTGCAAGCGTCGCCGGAGCTCCTGATAGCCATCTTGCTACTAGACATGCGATGGGTTCCCTGCTAGTACCCAGGCCTCTAATCTAGTTGCGCCGCATGCACTCACACCAGTGGCAACAAACGGCTTGCTTATTTCTACATCAGATGCAGTGCCATTAGCAAATGCTGGGAGTGTAAAAGATGGTGCGTAGGCCGACATGCGTTTGACTGTCAGAGTTCCCTATGAGTCGTCGAGGAAGAAAGCATATCTGAAGTCTTCAAGAGAAAATGGCTCGCTGATGTGCTTGGGTTTCACGTAGAACATTAAATTGCCTGCGACTACACTGTATTGTATTCTAGCGCAATGATTAAAATCCCACCAATTGTCGCAGCATTATATATGCAGAGTACGGGTCTCCAAATGGGCTGAAATCCTTTTCTAATGCAACAACTATATCGGCTGTATGACACTTAGTAGACGCAGCAGTTGCCTGTTAGTAGTTTGTCACTACGGAGTTCTTGCCGATGTTTTAATGGCCCACGGCTGTACGCTGGGTGACCGCGGCGGTCAGCAGCCGCATTCTTCAATATATTTGTTAAAATGCCACTCTTTTTGAATTATTTGTCCTTTACAAAGCCCTGGCTTTGTCATTCGCAACAAAGTGCAACGAAAGGCTGTTTACTTCTTGCAAATCCAGTGCCATTATGAAACAGTTTCCGCACACCTGTGGGACATCTTCCTGCCGTAACACTTGTGCAGCGTTGCTGATACTTTGGACCCGAAGTCCTTGACCGTAAGTACAACTGCGGTCAAGGCCGTGTTTCGACAAAGTGACCAAGGATAAGATAGCATTTTCCGAGCGCGCTTCGCCTTTAAGTGGCCCCATTCCCATATATTGTTCAGGCACCTGCCTTCTGTGTGTGCAGTCCTGCTTCATGTCTAGCAGTATGTGACTTTCGAAACCTGCACAGCTGTAGACACAAGCTCGTCGGACCCACCAAAAGATTGCATTTGCTACCGCTGTGGTTAGTTGGTAGGTTTTGAAAAGCCATGCCGTACCAGTTGATCGATAGCTCTGTAATTACTGTTCGAAGCAGCGGTGGGCGCTGGTACCTCAAATGAAATGGTCTTGAAACCAGCACGTGGATTGTGTCGCTTTTGCTGGACACGAAAAATGTTGTCGTGCTTCATCTCAATAGACTTGCCCTGCATATTTGCAGGTTCACGAAACCACATTGCTGTCCATTAACGCTATAGAATCAGTTTCGGCTTTAAACTTTTGCGGATGAAAATGCGTTGGGGTTTTAAGTTCGGTCATTAGCTCGCTTAGTCACACGAATTTGCCGCTCCTCTGCAGCCGCGTTTAATGTGCAAAAGGGATTTTGGTGCTAAGCGATGATTGACATGGCGCTTGGTTCTCTTCTTGTGATGCCATTGTATCCCTTGCTCACTTGTGACATGCTATTGCCAACATATCGTATGCCGGAGCGGAAGGTGCATTGAATTGCGATTCTCACATGCTTTGGCTTCACTGTGGCCAGCGTGCAACTCTAGATCTTGAGCTTCACTATTTTTGAATAGCATTTGTCCTGAACTTTTGGGGCCTGTATATTGTTGTAGCCATCTTACCGCATGCGCGTAGCTCCTCTGTTAGTGCGAGAAACAGCTTGAAGTAGTGTGATGTACTAGGTGAGTTTGGTCATCGTCCACGCTTCTCGTCGACCGAAGCCAAGTGAGTCATGACATTTTATATCCCTAAAAGCTAGTAAGCATTGTTCCCCATAAAGCCCTTTCGCCGCTTTTGTGGATGACTTGAGTCTCCAGGAGTGTGGAAGAAATCCCACCTCTGGACATTCTCAGGGAGTGCGTGCAGCAGCTATTGGAGTAAATGTGGTGCAAAGAAAACCTTTGCATTTCTGTAATACATCGGAACAAACAAGGGAATCTTTGCACAGTACAGTGTACAGTCGTACATTTCTGGACCATAAGGCAATGAGCCTTTACGGAAGCTTGGAGGACAGTACTCGCTTCAGACGTTGGGCTAGAACACTCCGCATGCCACAGAATTCACATGCCTGCACACAGTGCATCCCGTCGAGGCAGAGAGTGAGCAACAGTCATTTTGGAGAGCGCTAATGCGCTTTGATAATAACTAATAAATCTGTTTAAGTAAACGCCACTCAATAGGAACATATATAGACCTTTGCCTCCCATACCTCATTTGCCTACACCCGATCCTTTGCCAGTTCCCGAGTAGCGCATGTGACCCAGCGTGCCTGCACTCTTGACCACAGCCAAACACCTAACCACTGTCCTATTCCTAAGAAGAAAGAGCATATCCTCTTCGTTGTGTATGACACACTTCCGGGTCCAGCTGACGTCAGTATTCAAGAAACCTGTTTGCTCTCTGCTTGGCCATTCAACACTCGCGTGGCCCAC
This sequence comes from Eimeria tenella, assembly GCF_000499545.2. Classification (NCBI taxonomy): domain Eukaryota; phylum Apicomplexa; class Conoidasida; order Eucoccidiorida; family Eimeriidae; genus Eimeria; species Eimeria tenella. Next base: position 442,426 of record NW_013541474.1, read on the forward strand.
ACTATAAAGCATGGAGTTGCTGCGCTGATATGCTGGGGAGAGGCCGGTGCCTCGCGCGGTGCAATGTAGAACGCACGCACGGTCGCTCTAGCGCTGTGCACTTGCGGTGTTGTTAGGCTTTCGCGTTTGAGCGTGAGCCACGCTGAGACTGCAGTCGTGTTGAGCTTGGTGGAATGCAGCCTATGAGAATGGCATCGGTGCAAAGTGTTGCTGAGCGCGAGTCTTCACCTCCTTGGAGGCGAGAAATGCGAACGTTGGCCACTGCGAGCGTCGCGACGACTGTAATGCGTTGAACGCGAGACGAGGTTTGAAGCTAGTGCACGCACCTCGGCAAGGAGTGCGTCACCAGCAATGGCAGCTTGGCAGCGTTGGTTTGACCGAAGGCAGGCAAGCTGTTTGTAGAGGCGGTATCGGTTGAAACAGTTAATGAGGAGCAATGTTTGAAACGCGTCGGCTTTGGCGTTGCACAGCAAGTACGCGTGACTACTTTTGGAGTGAATACTTAGTGCGGTGAGGATGGCTGGAGGAGAGGCAGCATATCCCGTTTGTTGTGTGTGCCGGCGTCGCTGATGCAGTTGGCATCAGTATCCGAAATAAGTGTTTGCTCTCTGCTTGGGCGTTCAACGCTCGCGTGGCCCACACTATAAAGCATGGAGTTGCTGCGCTGATATGCTGGGGAGATGCCGGTGCCTCGCGCGGTGCAATGTAGAACGCACGCATGGTCGCTCTAGCGCTGTGCACTTGCGGTGTTGTTAGGCTTTCGCGTTTGAGCGTGAGCCACGCTGAGACTGCAGTCGTGTTGAGCTTGGTGGAATGCAGCCTGTGAGAACGGCATCGGTGCAAAGTGTTGCTGAGTGCGAGTCTTCACCTCCTTGGAGGCGACAAATGCGAACGTTGGCCACTGCGAGCGTCGCGACGACTGTAATGCGTTGAACGCGAGACGAGGTTTGAAGCTAGTGCACGCACCTCGGCAAGGTGTGCGTCACCAGCAATGGCAGCTTGGCAGCGTTGGTTTGACCGAAGGCAGGCAAGCTGTTTGTAGAGGCGGTATCGGTTGAAACAGTTGATGAGGAGCAATGTTTGAAACGCGTCGGCTTTGGCGTTGCACAGCAAGTACGCGTGACTACTTTTGGAGTGAATACTTAGTGCGGTGAGGATGGCTGGAGGAGAGGCAGCATATCCCGTTTGTTGTGTGTGCCGGCGTCGCTGATGCAGTTGGCATCAGTATCCGAAATAAGTGTTTGCTCTCTGCTTGGGCGTTCAACGCTCGCGTGGCCCACACTATAAAGCATGGAGTTGCTGCGCTGATATGCTGGGGAGAGGCCGGTGCCTCGCGCGGTGCAGTGTAGAACGCACGCACGGTCGCTCTAGCGCTGTGCACTTGCGGTGTTGTTAGGCTTTCGCTTTTGAGCGTGAGCCACGCTGAGACTGCAGTCGTGTTGAGCTTGGTGGAATGCAGCCTGTGAGAACGGCATCGGTGCAAAGTGTTGCTGAGCGCGAGTCTTCACCTCCTTGGAGGCGACAAATGCGAACGTTGGCCACTGCGAGCGTCGCGACGACTGTAATGCGTTGAACGCGAGACGAGGTTTGAAGCTAGTGCACGCACCTCGGCAAGGAGTGCGTCACCAGCAATGGCAGCTTGGCAGCGTTGGTTTGACCGAAGGCAGGCAAGCTGTTTGTAGAGGCGGTATCGGTTGAAACAGTTAATGAGGAGCAATGTTTGAAACGCGTCGACTTTGGCGTTGCACAGCAAGTACGCGTGACTACTTTTGGAGTGAATACTTAGTGCGGTGAGGATGGCTGGAGGAGAGGCAGCATATCCCGTTTGTTGTGTGTGCCGGCGTCGCTGATGCAGTTGGCATCAGTATCCGAAATAAGTGTTTGCTCTCTGCTTGGGCGTTCAACGCTCGCGTGGCCCACACTATAAAGCATGGAGTTGCTGCGCTGATATGCTGGGGAGAGGCCGGTGCCTCGCGCGGTGCAATGTAGAACGCACGCATGGTCGCTCTAGCGCTGTGCACTTGCGGTGTTGTTAGGCTTTCGCGTTTGAGCGTGAGCCACGCTGAGACTGCAGTCGTGTTGAGCTTGGTGGAATGCAGCCTGTGAGAACGGCATCGGTGCAAAGTGTTGCTGAGCGCGAGTCTTCACCTCCTTGGAGGCGACAAATGCGAACGTTGGCCACTGCGAGCGTCGCCACGACTGTAATGCGTTGAACGCGAGACGAGGTTTGAAGCTAGTGCACGCACCTCGGCAAGGTGTGCGTCACCAGCAATGGCAGCTTGGCAGCGTTGGTTTGACCGAAGGCAGGCAAGCTGTTTGTAGAGGCGGTATCGGTTGAAACAGTTAATGAGGAGCAATGTTTGAAACGCGTCGGCTTTGGCGTTGCACAGCAAGTACGCGTGACTACTTTTGGAGTGAATACTTAGTGCGGTGAAGATGGCTGGAGGAGAGGCAGCATATCCCGTTTGTTGTGTGTGCCGGCGTCGCTGATGCAGTTGGCATCAGTATCCGAAATAAGTGTTTGCTCTCTGCTTGGGCGTTCAACGCTCGCGTGGCCCACACTATAAAGCATGGAGTTGCTGCGCTGATATGCTGGGGAGAGGCCGGTGCCTCGCGCGGTGCAATGTAGAACGCACTCATGGTCGCTCTAGCGCTGAGCACTTGCGGTGTTGTTAGGCTTTCGCGTTTGAGCGTGAGCCACGCTGAGACTGCAGTCGTGTTGAGCTTGGTGGAATGCAGCCTGTGAGAACGGCATCGGTGCAAAGTGTTGCTGAGTGCGAGTCTTCCCTCCTTGGAGGCGACAAATGCGAACGTTGGCCACTGCGAGCGTCGCGACGACTGTAATGCGTTGAACGCGAGACGAGGTTTGAAGCTAGTGCACGCACCTCGGCAAGGAGTGCGTCACCAGCAATGCCATCCTGGCAGCGTTGGTTTGACCGAAGGCAGGCAAGCTGTTTGTAGAGGCGGTATCGGTTGAAACAGTTAATGAGGAGCAATGTTTGAAACGCGTCGGCTTCGGCGTTGCACAGCAAGTACGCGTGACTACTTTTGGAGTGAATACTTAGTGCGGTGAGGATGGCTGGAGGAGAGGCAGCATATCCCGTTTGTTGTGTGTGCCGGCGTCGCTGATGCAGTTGGCATCAGTATCCGAAATAAGTGTTTGCTCTCTGCTTGGGCGTTCAACGCTCGCGTGGCCCACACTATAAAGCATGGAGTTGCTGCGCTGATATGCTGGGGAGATGCCGGTGCCTCGCGCGGTGCAATGTAGAACGCACGCACGGTCGCTCTAGCGCTGTGCACTTGCGGTGTTGTTAGGCTTTCGCTTTTGAGCGTGAGCCACGCTGAGACTGCAGTCGTGTTGAGCTTGGTGGAATGCAGCCTGTGAGAACGGCATCGGTCCAAAGTGTTGCTGAGCGAGTGTCTTCACCTCCTTGGAGGCGAGAAATGAGGTGAGTTTTTCTAGGTTGGTTTTGTGCAGCAGGGGTACGTACACAGAGCGTAGATGTATTTCGTCGAACGTTAAGCCAATTGTAGCTGTATCACATTTTGACTTTGTCGGGACTGTGATGCTTTGGTCTGCTTCCCGCATACACATAGTATGTCTGTTTGGACGTCAGGAGGAGAAACAACACTTCCCCTCTGTTGTGCGGCTCAGGGCTGGAGATGCATTTGGCCCCAGTATGTGTAATTAGTATTTCCATTTTGCCTGCGCGTTCAAAGCTCGCGTGAGATCGATTATGTTATTTGGAATTTGTGTGATACCTTGGGGAAATATTTTTGGGTGGCATATTAATACATACCAGTCGCCTCTTTCAGGCTGTTCGCAATACGACCGAATGTGTGGGAAGGTCGCTTGACTGATTTTCCCTCGAATGCTTGTGACGAGGAAGATTTTCATTGCTGCAGAAAATCAGAGCACCTGCGCCACACCAAGGATGTAGCATTTTTTGCCAAGCATAGTGCCAACTGCTGCGAGCTAAGCAGTGCTGCTCCTGTGCCGCAGGCTGCCCTCCACACCCTCGTTACGGGCATCGTTTTGGTGTGCACAAGTGACTCGTACCTAGTGCATGCGTCGATCTTGCGTCGATGCTACCGGCACAGCGGCCGTCAGGCTCTATTACCTCCCTGTTTATCATGAGCGGTCGACCCTCCTTCGACATATGCAGTGATATGTGGGTTTCTCTGCTCTTGCGCTGGCACCAACCCGTCGCATTGTGCCGCATTCAGCAGGTTGCTCGCGTATTGATTCTAGGCGAGTGCGCTCCAGTGTTAATGGAATGCGTCACGCTGCAGTTTCCGCATTGCTGGTGCTTAACACGAACGAAGCTTGCTGGAATACAGAGAGTGGGCGGCCAGCAGGTCTCAGGACTGACTAGGCCATCTTGGGTTTTTCTTTCCTAGTTTCGAAAGGTGAAGACGTTGGCTTGAGTGAACGCCTGAGTGCAACTGTAGGCTTTCAGTGAGACTTCGCTGCGTCTTATACTTGGCGCGATGGCATAGCAGGCGTTCGCGAATTCATAGGCAGGCAGTCTCGGCGCTCTCAGAACTTTATTCGGATTGAAGAAACTTCCCGTAATTCCCTGTTGTAAATGCATGTTTAGCCGAACGTGGAGAGTCTGAATAACACCTGCATGACCAGATGAAAATACGTTGCCTGCTGAGGCAGAGGTTGCCCTGAACACCGAGCTATTTTCCATCATGTTAAGCTGCACCTGTTCGCGGCGATACGGACTCAAGCTCTACCAGTTTCATATTCTTGTTTCACAGCATGTAGGCTTGCTCACTAGTCAGGGCAGCAGAGAACTGCGGCAAGGCTGTCATGGGGATTTTGTTCAGCGTTAGGTGCTGGCAAACTAGTAGTTTTTCTTTGTTGCAGAAAATGAGAGCATCTGCGCCACACCAAGGATGTAGCATTTTTTGCCAAGCATAGTGCCAACTGCTGCGAGCTAAGCAGTGCTGCTCCTGTGCCGCAGGCTGCCCTCCACACCCTCGTTACGGGCATCGTTTTGGTGTGCACAAGTGACTCGTACCTAGTGCATGCGTCGATCTTGCGTCGATGCTACCGGCACAGCGGCCGTCAGGCTCTATTACCTCCCTGTTTATCATGAGCGGTCGACCCTCCTTCGACATATGCAGTGATATGTGGGTTTCTCTGCTCTTGCGCTGGCACCAACCCGTCGCATTGTGCCGCATTCAGCAGGTTGCTCGCGTATTGATTCTAGGCGAGTGCGCTCCAGTGTTAATGGAATGCGTCACGCTGCAGTTTCCGCATTGCTGGTGCTTAACACGGACGAAGCTTGCTGGAATACAGAGAGTGGGCGACCAGCAGGTCTCAGGACTGACTAGGCCGTCTTGGGTTTTTCTTTCCTAGTTTCGAAAGGTGAAGACGTTGGCTTGAGTGAACGCCTGAGTGCAACTGTAGGCTTTCAGTGAGACTTCGCTGCGTCTTATACTTGGCGCGATGGCATAGCAGGCGTTCGCGAATTCATAGGCAGGCAGTCTCGGCGCTCTCAGAACTTTATTCGGATTGAAGAAACTTCCCGTAATTCCCTGTTGTAAATGCATGTTTAGCCGAACGTGGACAGTCTGAATAACACCTGCATGACCAGATGAAAATACGTTGCCTGCTGCGGCAGAGGTTGCCCTGAACACCGAGCTATTTTCCATCATGTTAAGCTGCACCTGTTCGCGGCGATACGGACTCAAGCTCTACCAGTTTCATATTCTTGTTTCACAGCATGTAGGCTTGCTCACTAGTCAGGCCAGCAGAGAACTGCGGCAAGGCTGTCATGGGGATTTTGTTCAGCGTTAGGTGCTGGCAAACTAGTAGTTTTTCTTTGTTGCAGAAAATGAGAGCATCTGCGCCACACCAAGGATGTAGCATTTTTTGCCAAGCATAGTGCCAACTGCTGCGAGCTAAGCAGTGCTGCTCCTGTGCCGCAGGCTGCCCTCCACACCCTCGTTACGGGCATCGTTTTGGTGTGCACAAGTGACTCGTACCTAGTGCATGCGTCGATCTTGCGTCGATGCTACCGGCACAGCGGCCGTCAGGCTCTATTACCTCCCTGTTTATCATGAGCGGTCGACCCTCCTTCGACATATGCAGTGATATGTGGGTTTCTCTGCTCTTGCGCTGGCACCAACCCGTCGCATTGTGCCGCATTCAGCAGGTTGCTCGCGTATTGATTCTAGGCGAGTGCGCTCCAGTGTTAATGGAATGCGTCACGCTGCAGTTTCCGCATTGCTGGTGCTTAACACGAACGAAGCTTGCTGGAATACAGAGAGTGGGCGACCAGCATGTCTCAGGACTGACTAGGCCATCTTGGGTTTTTCTTTCCTAGTTTCGAAAGGTGAAGACGTTGGCTTGAGTGAACGCCTGAGTGCAACTGTAGGCTTTCAGTGAGACTTCACTGCGTTTTATGCTTGGTATCATGACGCCGAAGCAGCTCATGTTAAATGCGTGATCGTGGATAAAATGATGGTAATGATGAAACAGCAAGGGCACGAGCAGCAGTGCCCGAAGGGCAGGCGGGCTACTTAAATTCTGCATGATCAACAGAAATCGTAGTTTAAGAGCCACTTCGGCTTTGAAATTTTAAAGGCAATGGTGTTCATGCTTACATCAGGGTCGTAGAGGCGAGCACGGCTTAACTCCATTAAAGCTTTCTAAACACCAGCACGTGGACGGTATATTTGCCGGCTGCGCTTGCGGTTGGTCGCACCGAACAAAACATGCCGTCTTGTGTGAGCCCAGTGCCGTCCTTGCCATTCATGTGATTCTCTGCAATGCGAACGTATAATTTGTGTTGCAAGCATTCCTAGTTAGCATGTTCTTCGTCTTTATGTTTTTGAAGTGGTTGCGATTTGGCTTGCCTCTGGGCAAAAGGGGACGGTAAGCTCTGGGCTGAGCCACCCTTATTGAACGTTGTAACGAGGTGACATCGTTTCTGGTGGCTGAATGCCTTACGTTAGTCTCTCGTGACTCCCTCAGGGATCGCAAATGCATTGGAAAGGATGGCAAGCATGCTGCTATTTTAAAGTTGGCTTTGTGCTCGTCGGAGAGCTATTGCTGGGCACTGACTGCTCCCCCCAATCGCTGCCTATACATGTGAATTTTTCTTACCCTCGGATACAACTTAGGAACAAATTTGTTGTACTGCGTTGACAGTGTTACGTACTACGCGGCACAATGAAGCGTCCGACCCTGGCTATCGTAGAAGTCTTTGCGAACTTTACCCAAAGTACGCATTAGCTTTTGCTGCTCATGTGCTGAGCTTCTTTAATTGAAGGGTGTAAGTATTTAGGCAGGGCTGTGTCTCAGCACTGCATTTTGTGCAAGCTAGCGTGGGCAATTTGCAAAGGAACTCTCACAACTCCTTTGTGCTGTCAGAAATCTGTTGTAAGGTATCTGCACAGCGGCGTTACCCGAATGTGTGTGTCGTGGCGCCTGAACCTCAAAATGCTTGTTGCTTGGCGAGCTACAGTCCGCTTTGGTTGCTAAATACACCTAGAAGAATGCGGCAAGAACCCCCTTTGAAGACCGTTCCCTGAGTTGCGTTTGAAGTCTTTCATGAGCATGAGCAAAACGTTTCTTCCGTCCCTTTTTGCGATGGCATCCAAATTACCACTTTTGCTGTAGGCAACGTGTATCAAGATGATCCCTGTCTGCAGAGGTCTTACTTCCTTTTCATCCCCGTTAGTGATTCCCTTTTGAGGTCAGCAAAGCGCTTTTTTTATGGAGCCTGTTATTCGCTGTGATGCACTTGACTCTAACCGGGAAGTCGAATCAATCCCTTGCACTGCAACACTGCTTCTGGCAAACGACGCTCTTTCTATCATGCTCTTTAAGTCAAAAGCCCTTTCGGGCAGTGCTGGGCGTCCCTTTGTGCTTCTTACCGAGGCGAAGGTGAATGCATTTCGGAAGGATGAATTCAAAATCACCGCCAATTTTCCGATAAAGATTTATGTCGGCTGTCTTCGACGGCGTCGAACTGCTACTCGACGATTTTTTTTCATGAAGCTGCCAAAACATGTAGTGAATTCGACAAATATAGTAGGGCTCTTACTCAATTGCCAATTCGATCCTGTTTACTCAACTGCCATTTCAATCCTGTGAGTTTATCCTGAAGTTGCCAATGCGTGGACTTATCCTACATTATTAGCACATCTCTCGCGTATCACGCATGTTTGCATGGAGGCATCTGCATCAATTCCCACCAGGTGAACAACTGAACTGGTAAAAGCGAGTCTCAGGCAACTTAGTTGATATGAGCACACCGCATGCAAAAATACCTGTGCCAGCCGTTCTATTGTTGATATTATCCCACGTACACATCCCAACGATTCAGAATGTGGAGACGGAAAACGCGCCTACCTTGTAGCTGGTAATTGTCATGTAAACCTCACGACTAGTCTGTAAGTAGCTTGAAGATCACTGGCACGTTCACATACCGGGGCCTGTCATCAATGGACGACAGCGCTGCGGATCTGAAAGACGGCTCCCAAATGCTCGGCCCTAATGAATTTTCGAAGCCAAAGTCGGAAAAATGTACCAAAAGAGTGCCATGGATGCCGCTGTTACGGAGCGAACAGGCGAAATAATGTACAATTTATCTGCAGTAAGTACGTCTGTTTTTGTGCTGCCCTGTGTAGCTCCCATGTACTTTGAGGCAGGTGCACCCCACACAAGAAGGCTAACGGCAAGGTGCAGACACAGTATAGAATGTCACGTTTGCAGTATCTGTATTGCGCTCTTGGATTTAGACTCCTTGCTTACGCCGGAAATTGCACTCCTATCTTCGTTCTCACCTTTATGTTGGCCCTCACGTCGTCTGGATCTGCATTTGTCCACTGCAGTTATATGGATTTTGCGACGATTTCTAAATGTGTCACGCTCAGCATCACCTGAAAGCGCAATGCTTGACGCATCCATTTGAAATGCGCCGGCCGTGGTGCCAGATAATCAAAGAGCAAGTTTCGAAACTCAGAGGTGGGAGCTTCCTGTACATGCTTACAAGCTTTTAGGTGTCACAGCCTGTGATATTTTTTTTGGACTGCATATACTTTTGTCCTCATATTTAGGTTATAGGCGTCCTCTGTATACAACAGCTACTGTGCAGTGAGGCCAAGCGCTCAACCTGAGTGACTTCAAGTTCCGAGCATTCCCAAAAGTACGAATTTTGAGTTCACGTTGTCGTCGTTATAGGTTTCAGAGATACCTGAAGCTATGCACCCCCGCTTCATCCACAAGCAAACAAATGAAACGAAAACTCAAGCTGTAGGAGCCAAAGGCACAGCTCAGCTGAATAAGAGGCTGTCAACAAGGCGTAGCTAGTCAATGAGTAAACTGGCCAAATGTCCGGTTTTAGAGAATAAGATTCTTCCTCCAAGGCATAGTTATTCTATAAGTCAACTGTCCTTGAAGAAGGCTAAATGACCGAGTGTCTTTTCGGCTACACGGGTTGTTCGATACTGCACTTACACTTTCCAGGCTCATCCATAGGTATTCGTGCTAGTTAGTTTCTTAATTGCGGTATCTAGAAAACTCTTATTTACGTTACAGACCGCCCCAATAAGCAGCAGGCGGTTGGTTGTGCTTCAGAAGAACGTCGGCTTGTATCGCGTGCGGCTGCGGCTACTGAACCGATGAAAACGTGTGGCCCATGACGAGGCTCAAAACATTATTTCTCGAAGGCCCAGCGCGTCCGGAACATCAAGATAAACCTCTAAGGCTTAATTCCCCAGAGCAAAGTAAACATCTTCTTTGCTTCACCGCGGAGGCCTGCTTGTCGGACCCTAGCTGCGCTCTCTCTCGCCAACACCTCTATGCATGAAGGCATATCCATCAGTTTGGTAATGTTTCGCATACGCTCGCTTCATTTGGCTTACAAGCCTTCACGACTCCACTATGAATATATTTTCGACTGCTCATATTCTGGTCCCTGGTTCACCGTGACTTGCATAGAGACGCCTTTCTAGATACGTCTGTATCTAGGAAAATGGCTACTAGTACCCTTAAGGTCAAGATTGGCAGGAAGTATGGGGCACTCGTGGCTCCGGATGGGCAGCTGAAAGATGTAAAATTCCTACTCGCACATTGGCTGGCTCTACGCTCTCTTAACTCGCAAATTGGCCTCCAGCTCTTTTTGTGCCTTTAAACCAGTGAGAATGAGCAAATTGGCAAAATAAACCAAGGGGCATCACCATATTCCAGGAAATGTAGGTCTCCCAAAACACTTTAAAGGGACGGCTTGAAAACTCAGCAAGAAACACTGCGGTGGTACCGCTTGAGCCAACTGCAGGAACAGCGATGCAGGCCTTTACATTTTTTGCTGTTCGAATGACAAGGTGGATAACATGTGTGTATCGGCCTCCCACATACAGGCACACTGGAAAGTCAACTTCGCACGCTATAAGCAACGTAGCATTTCAGAAATTCGCAGTGCGTAATGCGCGCCCATATCCTTGACCCTAAATGGAGATACAGACGACAGCGGTCAAAATCCCACGTATAAAAATTTCGAGAGGCCACGGACTCTCATTGAGGCATAATATAGGCATATAACGTGAACTTAAAGGAGCCAATCTATATTTCAAAAGTCCAGTGGGAATGCTATCTCACAGGCCGACGGGCCTGGCATTCGCGGTTCGTTCCTTGGAGCGCTGTGCAAGATCCCTTTCTTAAGTTTATATATGCTCAACAATACCACGAGGTAGTTCAATTCAATACTCTGTTATATGATGCGCTGGGCTTCAACATAAGTCTGCACGACGTGTCAGGGCACGTCGATACCAACATCTGCGGCATACTTTACAGATCCACCACTACGGTGCGAAGCTCAGCAACAAAGAACAGCTCGATTAACCAAAAGAAACAGACTCGTGATGTTACTTGAATGATAGGAAAAAAATATTTCGTTTCCATTGTTTAGGCTTACATGACACGGTAAGCTGTTCTTTGCCCTTCTGCAGCAGAGCCCCATGGCACACATGAGCGAAGTGCCATATTGCACTATGAACGAATTATAGATACTGATGAAAATGAACATGACAGCATTTTCACCTGAAAATGCATCGCTTTTTAGAGCCCACCATTGCCTTTACACTCCTCGTGGCAACTCTCGCCACAGAGATCAACGTACCTGTGCCGATAATTTCATCAGTCGTCGATTATGCGGAAGCCTCTACTAAGCATACAGACACAACGCGGTATCTGAGCAGGTCTGCCTTACTACGCTGGCATCAGCGACACATGTTGTCTTTAAAGCTGCTCACAGCTCTCGCAGCGGCATTAACCGTTGCCTTCCTCGTGATGCAATGCTTTAAAGCAATTACTGCCAATGAAGAAGCGACAGGAAACCGCGGAATAACTCGTCGGCTGGCGACGAGTGGAAAATCTTGCTTCGTAAGTCGTCAAGCAGCAGCAAAGGAAACAAGCAGCCCGTCTATGGGCGACTCACACTTTGACAATTTTGGTGTAAGAGACTATCAAGTGAAAGTGGTCTTCTAGGACACCACCAAAAAGTTGATGCTTTCTGTTGGCATTTTTTGGTAGGCGCCCAAAGCCAAATGACAATGGTACGCCCGTGTTCAGATTGCTGCAGCCGGTTGGTATTCATGGTCATTGTGTGGTTCCAAACGCTTTGTACCTGAAGTCCTATCAATCACTAAGGCAGGCAAAATTAATGTTGCGGTATTTCTGTGAAAGGGATTTACTGGAAAAGTACCAGTGCTGTTTGACATATGTGCACCGAAGCGAATGGTAAGGGCTGCAAAATATTGACTTGGGATAGATTCTTGAATGAATTTTAGTAGATCTGCATAAGGCGTTTCGTGGTTTGTTAATCGGCATGAGGTAGAAGCCCTTCTACATGCGTTGGGGGTGCTACCAGAACAGATGGGCTTGTCAACTTTTGTGTCCGTCAATAGTTCTTGATCGGAATGAGGCTCGAGGATGAACTTTTGAAGCCCATTTGGTTTGTAAAGCTTCATACTCAGTCGTCGTGTTTTAGAGCCCTACGCACCACCTCTTTTGGCAAGCATGAGGCGATGGCCCTTGACTGGCTGCTTGAGGATATTCGGATCAACTGCATCGGCGTCACGTCCATGAGGCAAGACACAACTCTTTCTTGGTTGCTGAACTGCGGGCTGCAGCAAGTAACAGCAGAGAAATGTGCTTGCAAGAACTGTGTTGTGCTGGCCTGTTTGTAATAGCTACAGGCCTTCTATCTGATGAGTTGCAGTTGTGGACGTTGCTGCCCGGTTGGAGTTTCACTGAACGAGGCTCTTGAATATCCATGATGGGTTTCTGTCAATGCAAACGGGAAGAGCAATGGCTCACCCCGTTGCTCCTTGCATGGCGAAGCGCGTACAGTGAAATTGGAGGGCTACGCAAATGGTCTTTGGCTCATCGGCCGCACTGGTTTTGGTGGACGCGACTTGAGCGGAATACAGCAACAACTTATAGCCTGCAAGTGGTGAATCTCGGGGCTTGTTCGAGTCTGGCATATCAGTCCTCGATGTGAGGCCGTTCGACAAGGCTTGATTTGTACGACACTTGTCATCGTTTTTCGCAAGCATTTGGGCGCCATCTGGCTCTCGCAAGCATGCAGTGCAGTGCTGCGGGGTTGAATGCTTTGTCAGGGGAGCTGCGTTGACACAAACCTGAGGCAAGCACAGAAGCGTCGTCAATATAGGACGACGGGTGCCTAAGTTCGAATTTGGGGTGTCGCGGCTGTTGGCTGTGGCTGCTGAAGAGGGGAGCAGCATCTAGTTTCCATGGTGGCGGTCGTTGGCAGGAGTGGGCTGCCGTAGAGAGAAGCAGCGCGCAAGAATTTCAGGACTTGAGGGAAGCGGCCTTATGACTCCGGGACGTGTTTGTGCTCTTTCAGCGCACATTTGTGGCTCCTAGTCAACTAAAAATAGCCCAGCATTTCCCAAGTTGCTGTCGCGCCATGTCGCGCCCCCATGGTCACTGCGCCACCTCACGCAGCGGTGCATTTCTGTGCCTCATTTCTGTCCCTCCCAGACAGCAAAATCATTGGCTGCGTAAAGATGCAGGGAACAGAAGAATTGTGCCGTAAGCCTGGAGACACGCCACAACGGGCTCCGCGTATCCAGTCTGTGCTTTTGAAAACAATGCACCGGTGATTTCTAACGATGCAATGGGCTGTGCATTAAACCAATTGCCAGGTGAGAGAAGATGTAGTTCTCCAGAAGCAAGGGGCGAAGCGCCACGTTCATGCGGCGGCATGCGCTTGATCCATGACGCCGGGCGTTGCCTTTTTGGCACACCCATCAGAAGAGTAAGCGCTGCCTATGTTTTGTTCTGATGGGAGTTGTCAGAATATCCGACCTTGAGAGGAGCAATACGAGATAGTTTTGGCAGGAGGACGCAATGTGTCTGAGACTCCAGAAGTTCCTCCTCTTTGTGGTACCCGAGCTAAGCACTCCCTTATAATAACAGCTACGCTTTACCTGGGCGGTTGATACTCTGGTTGTCCAAAATGATTCCATATAACTTTTCGCCTCCCAAGAAAAGAGCTTGATATTTATCTAAGTGCCTGTTTGGCGAGTCCTGCAGTTCTTGGGAGAGCGCTTGAAGTCTTGGAGATGCGAACGCTTGACATGTGAGTGCTCAATAGGCTGCGAGTCTCAAGCCATTCGTCATACTGATTCCCCAACAGCCGTAGCAGGCTAGGTGTCCCTTTTGGCCTGGGCAGTAGTATTGGGCTGCGCGCATTATCGCAACGTTGGGCTGCGCGCATTATCGCAACGTTGGGGCTAGTGAGAAGTAGGTGCAGTTCTGCCGAAACGAGGGGCGAAGCGCCGTAGTTGCTTGAGTTAGCATTATAACTTCGTAACTGTAGGTAATGATTGTGTGACTGTTAATAGTCTGTACGCCGCACGGCGCATGCCATACTAATATTTTTGTAGCGGCAGGCTGACTAGATGTGTATTAATCCTTACAGTGACATCGGGCTGCATGCGTTGCCACAGCTTCAGAGCTGGCTAGAAGCCCCTAAAGTTCCGCTAAAGCGATAGGAGAAGTGTCGTGGTTGCCTGAGTTAGCGTGCAAGCTTTTACAGCTGCTGCGGTTCAATGTGCGACTTTTCACTAGCTTTTGCGTCAAACGTCGCTCGCCACAATGATTTTCAAGTAGCGCTTGACGGACTAGCCTTTTCCCCTACTCAGCGCTGCCTACGTCATAACTGCAGTGGGGCTGGTGAGAGGCAGCTACAGTTCTGCCAAAGCGAGGGGCAAAAAGACGCTGGTGCTCCAGTCGGTGCTTGAACATCTATGGCGCTGCGTGTTTGTTGTTTGCTTGCTCCAAATTGTGTGAATTGCACGGCATTCGTCGTACAGATTTTTGAGTAGCGCTTGCCAAAGTAACTTCCTCTATTAGCCCGTACAGTGACATGGGGCTGTATTCGTTGTCACAGCTTTGGGGGTGACTAAAAGCAGCTGGAGCTCTGCCGAAACCAACAGGCGGGCTGCCGTTGTTGTCTAAGTGAGCGTTCAAACTTTCGCGGCTGTTTGAGTCCGATGTGCGACTGTTCACTAGCCTGTGGTTCGAAGAGCATTCGTCACAATGTCTTCTATGTATCGGTTGCCAGACTAGCTCTCCTCCTAGTACTGCAGTAGCGCTCGGATGCGTGCGTTCTCACAGCCAGTGGACACGTAAGCGCCAGTTGCAGTTCTGCCGAACCAAGAGGCAAATAGCCGTACTTGCCTGGGTCACCGTACAAACTTTTTGAATTGCTGACGCTTGTTGAGTGACTGTCCAACAGCCCGTGGGCCGAACGCCATTCGTTATATGGATTTTCAAGTAGCTTTCCAGACTAGCTTCCTCTGTTAGTCAGTGAAGTAGCGTAGGGCTGCATACGTTGTCGCTGCGTTGTGGCTGATAACAAGCAGCTGCATTTTTTCCAAACAACCAGGCGAAAAGTCATAATTGCCTGAGTCAGCGCCCAAGGTTTTGCAGCTGCTTGTGTTTGTAGAGTCAATGGTAAACAACCGGAATGCCTAGCGCTATTCGACCCACTAACCTTCAAGAAGCGGTTACCAAACTAGGTCTCTCCATTTGGAAGTGGAGCACCATAGCACTGCATGCGTTGTCACAGCATTGGGTCTAATACGAAAGAGCTGCTGTTCTGCCACAGCAGTACGCAACGCGCCATTGGCCGCATGCGCATGATGAGCCGGGGCACGCTTTGCTGGTGTACGCACTTTACAAAAGAGATCACTACCTATTCTGCAGGTTGTTGAGCGTTTTAAGGAAGGTAGGCTAGGAGGCAAACAGCACGCGTCAGCTCTGAGAGCAAGGGGCGGCAACGCGGCGATTACACGAGTTTCGTGGGCTTTAAGTCGGCGGTTGGATGGTGTCTGTGGCTCGCGTGTGACTGGTTGTTAAGTGCGCTATCCAGCACGACTGCTGCAACTGCGGCAGCTCCCAGCGTGCTGTGTATCTTCTGAAAGTGCTGCAGACCCCTCAGGAGGTGCGTTGCACACAGTGTTGAGCGCAGCATCACGAGCTCCAGCGCTTTTCCAGCGTGTGCCTTCGCAGAAGCTGTAGGAGCAGCATTATCAGCGGCGAGCGTTGCACATCGAATGGGGTGTCACAGGGTGGCGCATGGAGTTTGGAGATGCCGGCGGCACTTCGTCGATTGGCGGGCAAAGACGGCAGGCAGTACTGCGAGCTTCTGGGAAAGCGTCAGCCGGTAGGAGGCCTCATTGGCGGTTTTTGTGCGTTGGGGGTAGTTTGGCGTCGCTGCGACTCCAGGAGTTTCGTGGGCTTCAAGTCGCGTACCCAACCCGTGCCGGTCATGCATTAACGTATGCTTTTGTATGTATCATTTCGGCTATGCTAGCACTGCTTAGCGTTAAACAAGGTGCGGTTTTTCAGCCTAGTATTTTGTGCAACGGAATGCTGCGTGTCATTTTTCAGCGGACAAGAGGCGTTTGTGGAAAGATTTCAAAGTCAAACACAGGCGGACGTCGCCCCTTCATGCGTCGAAACAGAGCCATTGCAGGCTTCGAATGCGAAAAAGTGGCGTTTTTCGTTGGTTCCGTGCTGGAATTCGACTGGGCAGAGCTCTTGGCTATACGTGGTGGCTGTTGCCAATGCGAACAGAAAGAGCAAGGACGTGAAACACTGCATCTTCCGGCACATGCCACGTTTTGTGAGGTTCGTAGGCTCAGCCTGAAGTCTATAACTCGCGCTCTGCAGCGGTCCTGTTGATCTTCGTTCAGGCTGAATAGAGAGCCGACATTGGCCCCGATAGGGATGGATCTTGCAGCGTGTACGCAGCGGCGGGGGCTTGGCATTACGAAAAGAAGTTGCTGCATTCGTTGTGTGCTCAAGGAAGCAGTGCTGCGGCTACGCATGCGGGGCCTTGTGCTTCTCCTTCTCGGTCATGGGCTTGCAGGGTGCAGTAGTTGGGAGCAGAAAAGGGACTGCGTGTGAAAAGTTCGGGGCGTTGTCTCGTAGGTTTACGTGGGTGAAGAGCTATAATGAAGGAGGCCTGCATGTAATTATCATGGCGAATGCATCTTACCCTTTGGGCGCCACAGTGATGGACTCTGGCATGTGTTTTCAGCTAGCGAAGGGGATATGAATTATGCAGCTAGTTATTTCGTCAAGTTCAAAGTGGATTATGTAGATCGTTTTCTGACTGTAGCTATACGAAAATAGTTTGTTAGACTGGAATTTGTTGTGGCTGCGTTTTAGCGTCGGAAACTTAGGGCAGTTCGTCTAGTGCCCCCACCGCCGTGTTTGAATGCAGTAGTAACCGAAAATGAGCTTAAGCGCGTTTGTACGCTGAGAATGACCAGACCTTGCCTGTGTTGTGTACCTAAAGGCTTTTGTCCTGCGTGCAGTCACTGTTTGTGTTTCGAAGCTTCATGCTGTGATTTGGCTGTCGTGCACTTTGGGCAAATATTGTTAGTGGAGAAAACGGCTGTGCTTGAACGTGTCAATGTTGAGACTTTCTACGATGTTTGAACGCAATCCCGCCTCACAGAGTTTCGCGATGTAGGCAGTGCGCATCCTTTTCAGTGCTGCCACAAGAAATGATTTGCTCGCGTCTCCTGTCCTTCCAAGAGAATTGTCTCCCCTTATTACATGCATCTGCCCACGGTTACATTTGTTCCTGCCGTTTGTTATTCACCGTATGTAGAGCTCACTTGCGGTGTAAAAGTGATGTCGCTATCCACCCTATCTGCTCTGCACTGCCCTCACTGCTTTCCACACCTATAACAGCTAACCAGTCATAATGTGTGTTTCCACTGTCATGCACGAAGCCTTCCCGGCTTGTTGAAACGGTGCGCGCACTGATTTTACCATCATATAAATGGTCAAACGATTGATTTCCATATGCACCAAAAGTTATTTTGAAGCCCAGGGCTTTTTTGTCTGGCATCCCACTGTCACATTTTTTAGAAGCTAATGTTGCCCACGCTAACTATGCTTTGGGTCTGCTTGTTAAAAGCGTGCATGTCAGAAAACTCCATATTTCAAAGGTAGCACTGAACGCACAGAGCGTGCGTCAATTGCGCCTTTCTTTTTTGTCAGTCAAGCAGAAATAGCTCTTTCATGAGTTCGCCAGTTATTGACTGCTTGTTGATGCGTGTTACGATCTCGAAGGTGCGGTTTTGAACGGACAGAACTGTAAGGACCAAGCACCCATAAGTGACAGCGCTTCCGAAAAATGCGGGTGCACGCAATTCAATGATCTCTGCTATTCCGTTACCTGCTGTGCTTTGGCCCCCGATCAGAAATACTGATTGCAGTTTAAGAACGTCATGGCGAACGCATAGGTAGTGCGTCGAGCACAGCGAATGGCATGTGTGGTGAATCTAAGTTCTTAGTTCAACACGGTGACGTGACCAAGTGACGCTGCTGGTCTTTATGTGGTATACACCTAGTATCCACAGCTTGCGCTGTGTGCAAAATGCGACTAAGGCGTGTACGACCAGAGCTGACGGGGGGTGTCTGTTTTGGTGTGGTCATCATGCCAGTGCTGGAAATTGTCACCGATGCCTCCTTTCGTTGAAATTGTACCGCTAATTTCGCAATTAAACTGTTTATCAGGCAAGGCATGTTGGCTAGAAGCTCCCGTCCAAATGGATTTTGGTGCGTTGATCAAAAACTCATCTATGATTGTGAAGATGCTCGTGATGACCCCGCACTCGTGATCCAACAAAGGCGCCGGCGCCGGTTCTGCGGAGAAAACAAAAACAGTTTCGAACACTTCTTTGTATCTCCCTTTACGATGCAGCTTTTCCCTCTTGTTCGCGTCTTTGTACCAATACATATGAAAAAATGAAATGGCCTTTCGAAAATATAGCTGGTTAGTTGCACGTGCTGCACGAAACACCAAAGTTTCGGCACTCCTATTTGGAATGCAGCAGTTCGGCTTGGTTCCTGGTGAAGCTCCAAGAATGGTACAAGCTCTGTGTGTGCGAGCAGTGAAGAATTTTCTTTGTGTGTTGGTTGGGCTCCTCTTCAAGTTCGCCTTGATTTTGGTGTAGCTTTGAGGTTTAGCAGTCGACCGTTTAGATATGAATACCGGTTTGTTGGTCGCAGCCTTGTGACCAAGAGAGCAAATTCTCTGCGTGACAGCCAGCTTTTCAAAATCTTTACATGCCAACCGTTTGCTGAGCTGTTACATAAACACCACTGCAAGGGTGCCATGCTGCGAAGTTATTATCCAACGAGAGAGCTCAGTAGCACTCCGCCGAAGTTCCTGTAGCTGCACCAAGTTTATTCAACTCTTGCGACTGCGGGTCTACAGCTATTCAGTGCTGCCTTTTGTGCCATTTACAAGGCATTTACAAATAGAGGCAAATTCGGCAATGCTGAAAATTTGGAATTTTCAAGGGTGTATGTTGTTACATAAAAGAGAATCCAAGATGCGGTAGGTTCGACAGAGGTTTGTTCTCTTTTTAAAAGCTACCTCGATCATCTCTGTTTTGGAGAATGGCGGTGCCATTGGCCATTCATATAGCGACATTCCCAAACGTCAAACAAGGGCTTTGCGGCAAGATTCGGCTTCGGGGGGCCGAATAGAGGCGTTTTTGTATATGCCAGTGGAGCATCAAGGCATTTGTGCCAAGGCTTCTTTCTATTCAGGAGCTCATATCTCTCAGGCAGATGTGAAACATTACAGGTTATCGATTTGCCAGACTTTCACTGTGTTTTTGTTGCTGTGTGTTGCAAATATTCAGCGCAGGCCTGTTTGTCCTGGTGTTTGGGTGCTACCAAATATGGAGACAATTTCTAGATAGACCCCTGGATGCGTTCAAATAGGGCGAGCACAAGCGAAATTTTTTTGCCATTTTGTTTCGTTTGCATTGTTACGATTCTAATGAGACAGTTTTTATGTGACAAGATCACATACCCTCAGCGTTCGGGAATCCTTTTTGCATTGCGAGGGCGCCGCTTTTTGGCAGCTCCTCGTGTTGACAGTGTGATTCGCAGGTGAGGTGGTGAATATAACTTCATCGTACATGATTTTCAGTGCAGTTGAATGTTTGCTCTAGTGAAGTCTTCAGACAGATGTTTCCTACTATTTAGGTCGCACGCTTCAGGAAGCCTCTCAAATTAGAATCATCATTGTTTGAAGATTCAGACATGCTTTTTTAGAATCGGAGGCCAGTCTCGTCACGCTTTATGTTAGGTTCCCTTTTCTGGCATGGAAAAATATAACACCTGATTTTCGCGTTGTGGAGAAAGGCATTGTGCGGGCAGAATGAGCTCGCAGACAGTGCGCAGCACGAAACCTCGATACTGCTAAAAGCGGCAATTAACTTCACTTGTTTTTCAAACAGTCTTCTGAATCGTTATACTGGCAGTTAAATCATATGCAGACTTTCCTACGATTGTTGTATCTTCATTGTCCTTTGAATTTCGATGTTTGTAGCAGTCCCTCTCGTTGTGACTGGTTTACGGGAAATCTGTCCTTTGCTGTGTTCACAGCGCAAAAAGTGGATAGCAGCAACGCTTTTCGTGTTTCGGCAAACCTTGTGTGCGTTGTGGTATCTATTGTTACTGTCATATATATCATATATGTTATGTTTTCCTGTCACTTGAGTTGTTGTTGGCTCGCCACAACAAATCATTTATAGAAATTCACGTGAACAGGAATAGTAATGGTGACGGTATAAGAGTTTCAAAATCCATTTGTTCGCCTTTTTATCGGAAACTCTTTTCTGGGCGCATCATCTTCACTTCCTATTTTCTTCAATTTCATGTTTTGCTCATCAGCTGTATATAGCTCTATGTGGCTACATAGCTACGGAAGCTCAGCACAAAGGAACGTAACGTTATCGAATAAAACACGCAGATAGTGGGCCAAATGTTTCACGTGATACAGCTTACTAAGCGAGACCTGCACCTCTCAATTGTTTCGTTAGGTAGTTAGGGATGGCGCTGTAATGAACTATTGCTCGGATTGCCTGAACTAACAGGCTCGCAAGTGCAACATCGATTTTTGCAGGGAGTGAGTTGGGGCAGATGATAGAGTATAATCAATCGTCTGGTGTTCGAGACGAACTTGAAGTATTCATTGTAGATGAGTCGGGGGAAACTGCGTGGGATCGTGCGCAACTGCTTCTCTAACATGGTTACGAGATGTAGCAGCTCAAAGCTGGTGGAAGATATGAATAAGAAGAACAACAGCGAAAAACTGGTTGACGTGCATTAATTGGAGATGGAGAACAGTTAAAATGCACGGACACCAAGTTACATGATTTCGCAATCCTTGCAGACAATGGCTGCTTTGTTCTCTTCAGCTGTAGACGCGAAATTAATGTTTACTATTGAGCTCGCAGTTTGCAGATTGCTTAGTATCACAGCGTGGACTCTTGAGTCTGACGCTATGTGCTCCTCGAGTACCACTCTTACGCAAAGTCTTGAGTAGAACCCAATCTTCAGTAGAGGATTCGGAAGGCGATGGGCCATGCAGCGCACTATCACACGTTGTCCAATTGACGCAGAGTTTTTAAGTATATCCTAATTCACGCGAAGATAATCTACAGGTACGTGTGGTATATTTTTCCAGGCAACACGCCGTAGCAGTACATAATATTGAAAAAGGCACAGTAGCCTTATGTCCAGAGCACCCAGGATTTCGTCACCTACGCATCCGAGCAAGTATCAACCATAGGATGCAGCTGAACAGTGTCTCCGGAGAGCATGCACAGCATCCCACCAAAGAGCAATGCGCACATTATCCCAGCCACAATATACTCCCTTTTCTTCTGCCAAGTCACTGAATCCATATTCCTTCCTTTTAACGCTCAGGGAGTGCGGTGAATACGCCACACGCTCGCTGTAGATCAACAATGCCTGCATGGCTTGTTGACTCAGCCGGAGTCTCATGTTTTCCTGCTTAGAATAAACGTTTCGTGAACAGCATGGCTATTAAAAGGAATAACTCTCCTCTGATGCAGCTTTGCACAGCATAAGTTACCCGCTAATGTTGTAGTACCGGTGGCACTACCTTTACGCTCATCCGCACTCCGGCTTTGCTAATGTTAATGCAGGCGGCATACCAGCTCCCGGTGCGGATCATACAATCGATGCCTTTCCATGCTGTTCAGAAGAATTTGGTCCGGCTAGGTTGTGAAAAAAATGCCACCGTGGTATATCCACCGAGAAGACATTGTGTAGGCCTGAATATTTTGCAGGCAGTGCGCGGCTTGGAAGCACAACACGGCTAACGGGGGCACGCAGCTTCTGAGGCTCTGTCCCGCACAATGCAGAATGGGTCTCCATCCTGATCTAAAGTGTTTAAATGCATGCATAATGTCCTTCGAATGATATGTAGAGTCTTGGGATTCTGTTTCTTCCTGTGGCCCTCTCGCAGGGACTTTCTGCTTCTCCACAACGTAGCTCACGAAGAGCTCATTGCTTCTCAGGCGTTGTCAACAGAGGTTTCACGGCGCTGCGTTAAGTTCTTTGAATCTAGAATGTGCCATGACTGTTGCAGCCTCAGTGGCTCAGTGCCGTGCCTATGGCCGCGTAGGGCGTCTATTGGAAGAGGCATGAAGTGGTGTTTTTCGTGTACTGTAGGGACCACTCTGGTGATTTTGGCTTCCTTTAGCGGGCATCTGAACGAGCTATATGTATCCCGCGATGGCTACCACATTATATAATAGCGTCGAAGTAAAGTCTTTATTGTTGCATCGTGTGCGACGAAGTGGCTCCGATGCTAAGACTTGATGCGGCTGTTTTCAATACAGGTCGTGAGCCAAATACGCTACAGTGTACAGCCAACAAAGCAACGGTGCTTACATATACTTGAGCCTCCTGAGCATTCAAGCGGAGAAGAGCGTATTCGGTGCAGGGTTTGACTCGCTGTTTTGCAGTATGAAACCTTAGTTCTGTTTCTTCGAATACCTTCATGCGAAAGCTCGTTGGAGAATCTGCTGTCGAGGTGCAGAAATCACGTGTACCTACTGGCAGTGTAACCTACGGTTTTGCTCGTTCCCTAGCCGTTGCAGCTGCTCAGGCAGACTCGTCATGTTGAAGTGTTGCTGTTCCCGAAGGTCACTGCGGAGCTGGACTCAAGACTGTGCACTAAAGAACAATCCAAACGTAACTTGGCATTCCCGTTGTGGGCGATATGATTCGAAACTAGCATATGGATGTTGAGAACTTTCAAACCAATATACTTTTGTTCGTTCGCACTGGTTTTACTGACCCTTCGTTTTGTCTGTATTGTACAGCGGATTTACTTCGGCGATTCTTGTACTTTGAAGGCTGTGGGTCACTGTGGCGCGGAGCCCTCAGATGCATTGGTAGACATGGCTTACTTTTGTGTGTTGTTTCAGGTCAGTGTGTCTGTGGTGCAGTGCATTTGTTGTCGTTCCGTGGAGTTGCAAGTTGGGGGGACCGTGTGCTGACGGATGCGTGCACGAGTGGGAGATCGGCGAAATTTGGGGCAGCAAGGATCTGGCATGTCACATCGATCTAGTTACTATGAGGGAAAACATTGTTGCTTGTTTACAGCGTGGTGACAGTGTGACACTGCTAGCCTTGCATTTGCATCTAGGAGTGTACGATGCCAAACTGAGTTGGGCAGTGTTGGCACCGCCTGCTTGATTTTGATCGCAAGTCACTCGTTCTTATGTTGCAGTAGCGAGTTGCCTAGGTAGAGTCTTTTGAAACGTGCAGGGAGTGAGCTGCATTAGCCACACGCTGTGCGTGCCTTGTCTGGGGTCGCTTTAGTTGCAATGCACGATGTTGTGTGCAATTGTGCGTGTAACAAAGCCGGCGTGGAAATCGGCTTTTGCTGTTCAGAATAAAGGCAACAAAGCCATGTGCGCTCGCTCAAGGGCCAACTAACAAGGACGCTGGAGGGCTGTGTTGGCGGTGTGCAAACACCGTTAACACAGCCCTCCAGCGTCCTTGTCCAGCGTCCTTGTTAGTTAGCCCTTGAGCGAGCGCACATGGCTTACTTTGCCTTTATGCACTCGCTAGTGTTGTAGTACCGGTGGCACTGCGTTTGCGCTGTTCCACATTCCGGCTTTGCTAGTGTTAATGCAGGCGGCATACCAGCTCCCCGTCCGGCCATACAAATTGTTCCAAACAGCATGTAAAGACATGCTGTTTAGAACGATTTGGCTGGCTAGGCTATGGAAAACGTGCTATCGTGATATATCCACCGAGAAGACATTGTGTAGGCCTGAATATTTTGCAGGCAGTGCGCGGCTTGGAAGCACAACGCGGCTAACGCGGGCACGCAGCTTCTGAGGCTCTGTCCCGCACAATGCAGAATGGGTCTCCATCCTGCTCTACAGCGTTTAGAGGCATGCACAATGTCCTTCGAATGGTATGTAGAGTCTTGGAATTCTGTTGCGTTTTGAGGCGTTCTTGCAGGGAGGTTTCCCGTTTCCATAGTGCCTTCACGTACGCAGTGTGCGCGGTAGAGAGCAATCCCAGTGCTGCATCAATGCTTCCATGGGCGGTCAACATGAAGCTTGTACGCCAACTGCACCGCAGGGCACAGCTTGGTGATAGGCAATTTTTTTGTTTCATTATCAGCTTAGCGTGGTCGTTTGGGTGCTGGCGTGCCTCTAATTACCTTCGCTGCGTTAGCCTGCTGGATGTCGGCTATCGTTCGTGTGCACATACATGTGACAGGCTGAACGGAACAGAAAACATCTTTGAGTTCCAATTCAAGTACTGGCGTAGCAAGCGTGTTCCACACGCTTGCTACTTCTCAAAGCTGTGAAACATAATAATTCTTCCGGTGAATTGGGGGCGACTTCGATTTGCTTTGAGCGGACGTCGTGACGGTATTGGTGAAACGAGTGTCTGCAGTGTTGGGGGAAAAGGCATTCCTTGAGGTACATTCATTGATCATAAGATTTATCGGGGAGCTGAGCAAAATTTCATAAAGGAAGGGACTTTCCTTCTTGTGTGTTCGTCTTCTTCGCGCAAGGCACGCCACTTACTGCGAAACATAAATCATTCAGATCGTACGTTGCGCCGAGTGATAGAGTTTGTATAGACACGCTTCTCTATGCATCTGCGATCTTTCACTCTTCAGTCGTTCTATGCACATGATCTACATAACACAATGTTGGCATTAACATTGTACGATGCAGATCTTATGCATCCGCTTCAGTCAAATTTGATCTCTTAACTGCAGCTGTTGAGTGCTTACTAAACGCTACAATAAAGCAGACACATAAATGCGTTTATGCATGGAATCTATGGAGGTATATCAGTTGTGGCCCTTCGGTTCATGGTAAGTAACGCTGCTTCCAATTCGCACTGCAACATGAAGAGGCTTTTAAGCCTTTTGTTCAAAGTGGACACGCACAGACCGTTTTGACGCCTTACGTCGCTTAAAACATGTGCCTGTGCTTTAGTATTATGGCGATGCCTACTTTAGTGACCTTACATGTCCACATGGCGTTTGTTCTGAAGGCACCGTCAATGGAAAATTTGCTGCAGTAAAAACGCTACAGAACCAGATCACTCCAAATTTGCAGGGAGTGGGCGTTGGGTCATGCCATCACTTAACTGAGAATTCGTTCGTGTCAGGTGGGTCTAGGGTTTTAAGTCGCCTTACGACTCTTTGCAGCCGTTCTGTGTATCGCCGAATCCGTTTCTCTCTGCGAATGAACAAAGGACGTTGATGCTCTGTGCTGTGCTTTTTTAGTGGAAAGAGGCAGCATTGGCCCGGCA
Source organism: Eimeria tenella (assembly GCF_000499545.2). Lineage (NCBI taxonomy): Eukaryota > Apicomplexa > Conoidasida > Eucoccidiorida > Eimeriidae > Eimeria > Eimeria tenella. The sequence continues at coordinate 467,627 of NW_013541474.1, forward strand.
AGATAGTCGCTGACACCTGCGGCTTCAAAATATAAAGGCAATTGCGTTAGTTTACTGACAGGAAAGGAGATTTTATTTCTCAAAGTAACTTCAGGCAGTGCGTTTGCCAAGCATCGGCGTCCTGCCTTCCACAGTAAAATCGGTTTCGTGGTTCGGTGCAGGGGCTTTTTGCAGGGAAAAGTTTTTTCTTGCTGGCCGTCTGTGGTATCCTGCTCCTGCTGTTGACATAAATGATGCATGAAGCCAGAAGCACCGCTTGCGTGACGTTTCCGTGAGTGTCTTCAACCCACATACATATTGGACAACGCTTTCGTCAAGGCAGGTTTAGCCTCAATGGCTCACAATGCACAGCAGTCTGCTTACGAAGGCGCGACCTGTGAGCTTTTATCCGCTCACACGCTTTTTATAAAACTCTTAGATCTATAAAATGAGCGTCAGGGCGACAAGAACGGAATTTGCTGTCCAATAGGAACTTCCGAAATCTGCTGTTGAGCTCTATGCTGTGTTGGAAGTGCATGCGAAGTTTGAAGCAAAGACAGGATGTGGTGCTGAACTTATAGGTAGTGAGCTGAAGGCGCAGCATTTCGCACTGAATCGAGCAGCGAATGGATTCGAAAGTTTGTAGTCTTCTAAGTGTTGCTGTAAAACATTTTCCTGCCCAGAGGCAGCTTTCTTTTCCCGGCTAATGCACGCTATTTTCAGCATTCCTTGATTGCTTGTGGTGGTTTGTGCTGACCAATCACATGGAATATTTGCTTGAAGGCTTTAGCACATTGTGAGCCGAACTCATCACTTTCCCGTGAGAGCCCAGCTTGTCAAATTTTTTGTACGGTTGATGTGACTGATTGCTTTTCAGAAACAACAAACAGCACAATGCCTACCGCTGCCAATTTGGAGAGGACGATTTCCATAAGAACGCGTATCAGTTTCCCTGTGATGCGTTTCTACTCTTCATGAATGTTTAAACTGGATTATTTCTGCTGTTTCTTGAATAAAAACGTTGACAAATAATTTCTAAGACCGTGGGTTGCTGTTGAAAACAAACGGTTAGGCGCCATTGCAATTTGCAACGACACCTTGTGAAGCTGCTCTTAACGCATGCTGCTGCGACATGTAGCAATTGGGCGCTGGTGGACGCGTGTGCAAACCAAGGATGGATGCCTTGATTTCTGGATCATCCAAAAGATGCACGGATTCTCCAATGACGTTTTCTCATTTCCGTGATTTGTCATTGCCGCATTGCATCATTGCTGCGGTAGCTTTTGTACGTCACGTAAATCAAGAATTGCACATAACTCACCTTTGATTGCTGTGTCTAGAGTAGTCGTGGGCATGCAAATGCAAAATCTTGGAACGCAATGTGACGAGGAATACAATATGGTGACCGCTGTACGATGTCAGGTTTTTGGAATGCATATTGTGACGATGTGCACCGTGTCAGGCGTAGCTGGATGTTTCGCTTGCTGCTGTTATGTCTTAGGTGCCAGACAGCTGTGTTGTGTGTTCGCCGTTGTGTAGTTACGCGATCCGTACACTCCAATACAGATTGCAGAAATTAACTATTCGCTCATCCCATGGTGTTGTTCAAATCACAGGTGGTCCTCATGTTGCGACATAAAAATCTTTGTAGCGTCTGCGTCAACCTGAAGGCAGTACGCCGCGCGCTAACACAATGCTAATCACAGGTGCATGCTGTTGGAGCCAATTGTTGTGCTGTTTTCCGTAACACGTGGAATGAATACTCAAATAAGCTGAAAAAGCCCTTTTTTCAAACTCCTAATAATTTGAATCATAATCTGTCTCCGTCAGTTCCAATATGTGAAATCAAGAATGAGCTTTAGACCTTCGAAAACTGACACTTGGCGAAATTCAAGGTTGCCTTTTTGAAAGAAACCCGGCACAATTTAATGGCAGAAAAATAAAGGGGTTGTTCAAGGCATCTGAGTCGAAATTAGCTTTGTACGTTGCGTTCCAAGACCCTCCTCTATATGTTCTGTCAAGGGCATCTTATGCTCAGCTTCTTCCCTGTGGCATTGTTCAGACAGCGCTGCTTGGCACAGCTATAAACACTTCCAAGGCGTTTGCTATGAACTGGAAGGCATATGCTAGAGCTGCTTCGAGCGGCTTCGGAGTAAAGGGCTCCTAAATTTCGATGTAAAACAGAACAGAATACAAACAAGTATTGGCGCGCTGTGTTTACTTGTGTCTTAGGGGCAAAGTGTAAATCACTCCCTGTGGCCGGCGTTCAAACTGACTTACAGCACACGCTGAACGCTTCCACTGTGCCTACCGATTGTGCACCAGCGTTATTCATTGGCTTACGTATACAAAATCCATTGAGGCATAGACGGAAGAGAAAACTGCAGGCGGTGAGACAAATGAGCCACATGAAAAATCCATGCAATCCGCGCAACTCCGTTGCTTCCGACGGCAGCTCAGTCCCGATCGCTGCTATGACTTGTGCGTCGAACTGGCGAATCACCTCCTTTGCAGTGAACAGGTGTGCGACGTTTTATTGCGTTGAGGAGTGCTTGAGGGATAATCGACGCATCAACTGTAGACCGTTTTCATTACCTTGGGCACTGCAGGCGACGTGGCATTCTCCGCAAACTGATCTGCTGAGTCATCGTCAACTTGGGTTTTGAATTGTACATCAGTGAACTTTCCGTGCATCGGAATCCGCACGGTGGGAAAAGAATGAATTGGACCTTCTTGCAGTGGCTGTTTTGCCCTTGTTTGCATTGGCTGTCGCACACAGTGGGGCCTTTGGCCATCCCCAAACGAAGCAGGAAGAATTGGTACTACAATTCAACACCACGTGCATTTGTGGGTACTGTAGGGTGTGTGTTGATGTGGGGCACACTGCATGAACTCTTCTGCAGTTGCATGCTGCTCTTATTTGCTAACTCGATCTAGCATGTTTGTGACGAAGCTTCGTGGAATTGCGAGTGCCTAAGCTGTACAAATTAAACCACGTGCTTGCGGAACTTCTCGCGAGTGGATGTGCGTTCTGTGTGTCTGCATCGAGCAGGCATCTGCCATCAGTTCGGCTATTTGAGAAGCTTTTTCCTATTGGCCGTTTAGAGCATGAGAAATTGGAGTGCTCTGAATGTCGCTTCTGCAATTAGCTGCACACAAAAGGCTACCCGTATATGATGCAGGAATTGCTACTCAGTGACTGTGATCTTTACTTCATTCAGGCCGCAAATCATTCTTTCCTTTCCTGAAATCTTGCAGCTGCTGGATGCGTCTTTTAAATCGTGAAGGGAGTGCGCTACGTCTGCCAGAAGCCGTATACAGCATACCACGAGATGCGACACGTACAATGTGTATGTCTGTTTGACAGGAAACCGATAACATTGCTGCGTTGACAGTGAGGTTGCAACGCAAAGAAGATCTCACAGAATCGAGCAATATTGCGGCTTCTATTGCCCGGCGCCGTTTAAAATGCCGAGTGAGAGGATGCACACCACATGCGGCATCTTGAGTTACCGCAGTCTCATGCGTTAACGAGGATGGCTTGCCGTACAAGTTAACATGCAGGCAGTAAGAGGCTTCAAAATGTTGTTCTCCTTAAAAGGCACAAGCTGTTGGAGCCTTTGATCTTGCTTGTTTCTGTTGCGGTTGCTTTGGAGCTCTGCGTCATTTTTAGTTCCGTATGCTGTTTTCCGACGTTTTCTTGATTTCGCTACTGCATTTAACTGCTGATGATCTAGCGCAGGGCATGGTAGCCCTCGTCTCCACAACATGCGCCTTTTTTGCTTGAAGGAGACTATATTCGGCTTGCTGCAATCGATATAGCACTAAACCGTTTCGACGTAGGGCAGCAACAAGCGTTCCACATTTCTGCGAGCTTTTCTAAGCAAACGAGACGTTTGCCTGCATATGCAGGGCGTCTAGAGAGCCCTTTGGTCATTGTGCAGGGCATCCAAGAGACCTCAGTGCGCAGACTGCGCACAGGGTGTGTGCAGCGAAGTACTTCTCCCCTCTTGCATCGTAAGTTGTCTGAATGAGAAGTGTTGCTAAGAATGATCTTAGCGCGCAGAGAGTGCGTCAACATCGCCACGTGGCACCACAACGCAATATATTCTGCCTGCCTTTATCTTGTCCTCGGGGTGCGCGATGTATTATGCAATTCCTTGGCCCACCTTTGTTTCAGAAGTGTGAACACCCCATCATGCCAGCATTTTGCGAAAATTTGTTAGGATGTTACTGAGGCAATAGTTTCAGAAAATAGGTGCATTCTAGTGTGGAAACATTGTTCGCTTTTGTGTTTCCTTTAAAATAGAAATAAGAGTATTATGTCTTTTTCTCTGCTTCATTCCACAAGCCGTGAGGTGGGTGTACTTTCGACATAGATATAGTTTGTGCTTGGTAGATGCCACGGGCTTCAAAGCATACTTTCTTAATTGCATTTGAGTGCGTTTTGTTTAGATGAGACGTCATCAGTTTAAGCAAAGGACCGATACGTGGTGTTCCGATTTTTTTCATGGTGCCTTCAGCATGGTCCAAGTGCAATTTGAACGCGATATCCACTACTCCCTTTGAGTTAGGCGTAGTGGATAATCTTTTTGGTGCCATGAAGTGGGAAGCTTGCACAGGAAGCCTTGGATCCTGCAGGGCGTGCGTTGCGGGAGGAGACCAACACCGGCATTTTTCAATAACCTGTGCATAATAAAACTCTGCAAACGCATTAGGCGTAGGTTGATACAAATAGGTTGCTTCAACGCAAAGCTTTGAAAAGCAGTGATTGAGGCCGAGTGGATGCTTTCATGAATTAGAGATGGCAGGGTATTTTTGCGGAGCAAGACACGAGCCGACTCCACGTGGGACCCGTCATCATCACAATGTTTTCCTGCCTACACTTTATATTTTTCTTTTTCCTCTCTGTACTATATACCACACGCCCCTAACTTCTTCCGTCCTGCACACAATCGCTTGTCTCTTCTTTTGTCCACGTGTCAACATGCATTGATTCCCTGCCAAAAATGCAGACTTTGATGTTATGTGTATTTATGTATACAGGCAGTCCGTCAATTGCGAGTATGTGCCTGCAAGCCGCCTTTACGCTCTTGCTTACGTTTTGTGGCAGCTCAATATGCGTCCAAAGGTGGAGTGCATCTTTGCTTGACTTGTAGAGCACATCTCCCGCGTCTGATTCACATTGTTGCAATGCACACGCATTCATCACTATTCAGTGAATTTGGTGTAATTGCACAGAAATTGTTGATCAATCACGTTGTGATGCTGCCGTAATGCTATTTGCACTACTCGACTATTCTGCAGTATCGGTGTTGATGCTGTCTGCTTGGCTCTAGGCGTCTGCATGTGCAAGCGAGTTCCCTGCAGTATTTTCCCAACGAATCATGTGAAAGCTGGAAAAGTATTTCAATTTACAAGAAAAGTCTTGTTGCAGGCCTGACCAATTTGCAGAGAGTGTGCCACACAACCACATGCCACGCGGTGCACAACGGGTGGTTCGTGTGTTGGACTTCTCCCCTGTTGAACTCTGACTTTCAAAACACACGAATAGCACATTGTGGCTTTTGCGCTCAATACGTGTCTTCTGTTTGATTCAATTGTCCTTGTGCAAGGCCTGCTTTCTGTTGCGCTTACAGTGCGACGGAAGGCAACCATCTCTACTTACTGGCTGCGGCCCTCAGTTCTTGCACTGCCTTGACAGAAATTCGCGTTTACTTTGCCGTGTCGCTCGTATAAACTGCTGTGGACTTGCTGATTTCGACCTCCAGGAGTGGAAGATTTATGGGACAGTAGGTAAACGCAGGTCTGGTCGTCGACTTTGCGGGTGAATCAAGCTGGGCATTCTGTAGCGTTCATTGCATGATATTAAACGTGAAGGAGTACTGTAGATGGGCATTGCTATTCGCACACGAGCCGCGCAGTGGAGTTCCTTGCACCGCTTCATGCAAACTGGAATGCTGGACAAAACGCTAGGAACAAGAAATCAATGAGCCCATGCAGCGAGTGCGGCAATTGTGCTCTAAGTAGAATGCAGTGAGCAAAGCCTGTTTCTTGTTGCTCGTATTTGCTTTTGGATAATAAGCCACATGATGTCCTCCTAGTGCAGCAAAGCTTGTTTCTTGTTGCTCGTATTTGCTCTTGGGTAATAGGCCACAAGATGTCCTGAGGGCTGACAGTATTGGACTGGCACGCATCGCTTTTTTTGATTGCTGGGGAATGCTTGTGGCGCTTTGTGCCCAGAAGCCGCGCAAGCAGGTGCCCCAATATGGCGCCAGTCGAGGCATACTTTATGCCACGCTGCAAGAAATGATGTGGTCTTAGCCAGAAGAATGCTCACCGGGTGGGGCTTGTGTCCAAAGTAGTTCAAACCCTTACTTTTGTTCCGTGCTGTTCTGGTCGGCATTATGAGCCTCTGAAAGACGCACAAACCCCACGCCTTAAGTAAAACTTCACTAAGGAGCCTGCGCCTTTGTGGAAAAACAAACTCCATCGGTACCTAAAAAAACGACACATGCAACACGTGCATCTCGCCGTGTACCATGTGTCGTCTCGCGTTATCCCAAACCCATGTACCCCCTCTCATCTTCACCAACACACTCACCACCCCAAAGTGAACGGCCGCTTGCTCCACGCGTAGTCTGCAATGCTGTCCCATCAACAACACCTGCTTCTCAGTGCTCCCCGCACCTTTCACGAAGCATCCAGTCCAGCCGACTGACACCACCGCAGACAAAACAAGAAGCAAACAACCTCCAACCAGCACGCAAACACCTTGCTAGGCTGTCCCACCACCCCTCCTCCCAAACTGGGAATGGAGACGCGGAGGCACAACCTACACAATGTGTCCTGTCGTGCCCTTTCTTGCTCCCCTACATCATTTCTTCTGCAAAACGCACCAGTACAACACCCACAAACCTTCTTCTTCAACCAGCAGACTCATGAGCGGCGCTTCTCCACAGGCCCTCTACATCCTAATAACCCAGGATAACCGCCCTCCACGGTCGATGGCCGCCAAAACTCCATAACTCCGTCCTCCCGCGGTCAGCACACGCTTCTCTGACAAACAGGTGAAGCACACATCCTGACCAACGAGAACACCTGTCTTTTCCTTCTGCTCACCAGCAGAACGGATGGTGGAGGCTCGCCACGCACAACTGGTCACAAACGACGGACTACCACCTTTCTTGCCATCCAGCTGTCCCACTGGCGTAACACACACCAACCGCTCCGTTCCTCAGCTTGCCGGAACCGTTTCGAAGAAAAGTTCCTCATCTCCCCCTTCTTCGCTTCCATGCACCCCCTCATCGGAAATCAAGGCTAAAATTTTCTGGTGCCATCTCCCTAGGTGTCTGGTGCCATCTGCATTTTTGCGCCAACAGTCGTGATAAGTGGTTCTGATATTTAAGTCATGCTTTCAATGGGCAAGAAGAGGTGTTAAGGATCCACAAGTGTCCTTCAGAAGCGTTTTTCGTATTGCGCTTCTGCCATCATGTTAACACCGTGCCGAAACAGGCCGCCAACGATTTCACCTAATGATGCAAAATTAATGGTTGTTATACGCAGCGTCAGGATGCCAAGCATGTCATTGCAAGTTCCGATGCGCAATAGAACTTATCTCTTAATGAGATATGTTCTTAGGCGAAGATGATACTGGCAATACAAATGTTTTCTTGGGTTAGTGCATGTGAACATTTTTCAGGTGCATGCTCTTCTGTGCAACTTTCCATGGAGCTACACATTCATCGCGGGTCAACAGCACGCGATTCGCATTCAATTGCCCGAGAAAGTGCCCTCAAGAGACCACAGCCACTAGAACTGCTTCAAGGATCAAGATGAGCAATCACTTGGTCGTTTACCGGACTCGCCGTTTTCGATAATACAATTGTGGCGTTCGTTCTGTTGCTTTCTGCAAGGCACGTATGTAAAGGACCAGCACCCATGTGTGGCAGCGATTCGGAAAGATGCAGATGCACGCAATTCAATGATCTGTACCATTCCGCTACCTGCTGTGCTTTGGCCCCCGATCAGAAATACTGTTTGCAGTTTAAGAACGTCATGGCGAACGCATAGGTAGTGCGTCGAGCACAGCGAATGGCATGTGTGGTGAATCTAAGTTCTTAGTTCAACACGGTGACGTGACCAAGTGACGCTGCTGGTCTTTATGTGGTATACACCTAGTATCCACAGCTTGCGCTGTGTGCAAAATGCGACTAAGGCGTGTACGACCAGAGCTGACGGGGGGTGTCTGTTTTGGTGTGGTCATCATGCCAGTGCTGGAAATTGTCACCGATGCCTCCTTTCGTTGAAATTGTACCGCTAATTTCGCAATTGAACTGTTTATCAGGCAAGGCATGTTGGCTAGAGGCTCCCGTCCAAATGGATTTTGGTGCGTTGATCAAAAACTCATCTATGATTGTGAAGATGTTCGTGATGACCCCGCACTCGTGATCCAACAACAAAGGCGCCGGCGCCGGTCTGTGTCTGCGAAGAAAACAAAAGCAGTTTCGAACACTTCTTTGTATCTCCCTTTACGATGCAGCTTTTCCCTCTTGTTCGCGTCTTTGTACCGATACATATGAAAAAATGAAATGGCCTTTCGAAAATATAGCTGGTTAGTTGCACGTGCTGCACGAAACACCAAAGTTCGGCACTCCTATTTGGAATGCAGCAGTTCGGCTTGGTTCCTGGTGAAGCTCCAAGAATGGTACAAGCTCTGTGTGTGCGTGCAGTGAAGAATTTTCTTTGTGTGTTGGTTGAGCTCCTCTTCAAGTTCGCCTTGATTTTGGTGTAGCTTTGGGGTTTAGCAGTCGACCGTTTAGATATGAATACCGGTTTGCAGCTGTTGTTGGTCGCAGCCTTGTGACCAAGAAAGCAAATTCTCTGCGTGACAGCCAGCTTTTCAAAATCTTTACATGCCAACCATTTGCTGAGCTGTTACATAAACACCACTGCAAGGGTGCCATGCTGCGAAGTTATTATCCAACGAGAGAGCTGAGTAGCACTCCGCCGAAGTTCTTGTAACTGCACCAAGTTTATCCACCTTTTGCAACTGCGGGTCTACAGCTATTCAGTGATGCCTTTTGTGCTATTAACGAATAGAGGCAAATTCGGCATTGCTCAAAATTTGGAATTTTCAAGGGTGTATGTTGTTACATGAAAGGGAATCCAAGATGCGGTAGGTTCGACAGAGGTTTAGTTTTTTTAAAGGCTATGTACATCATTTCTGTTGAGGAGCATACCGCCGTTTTTGGCCAGTCATATATTTTATATAGTGCGCATGGAACAGTTTGAATGGAATGGCGACAATGCTAAGCCTGACAGTCTTTTTCAAGGCGCGCGTCAGCAAGTGGGGAGACAGGTACCATGAGATCATAAACATGTATCCCGATCCCGCGCTTGCGCCTGTTTGTGGAGCGTGAGAGTTCAGTATCCCGTGAGGTCCGTTAGATGGCCATTAATTTTATCTCAGTGCATAATCTGCCAAGCAGTAATTGCTTACGGCATCCGACGTTAATTCCACGTAGCCAGGTAAACACTTTTAGACGAAGCTGCTGCCTCCCAAAATGTGAACATTTGCAAGGTTCAGATGTGTTTGTTTGCATTTGTGTTGGTGACACATTCCGAATGACGAAGCGCATAAAGCGATAGGCGAAGGCCCTCTCTAGATTTACTTTCAGCCAGTGAGCGTCTGGGGCACTTGGCAACGTTGGCGCTATGTTGCTAGACGTGCTTCTCAGGCACCAAGGAATTCTGCTTTTTTGGACTGAACAAAATGTAGTGTCGTGATTTCAGGGAACACGCATTGTGAGCACTTATGAGATGTCCAAAGAAGGAGCGCTGTTTTCCAGCAGCTACACTTGTTCGTCGATGGTGCCTGAAACCGGCTCTTGGCACTTTTTTGCGACGAATACGAACACAGAGATTGCATATGCACCCGCAATATCTACTGCGCCTCCTGTAGTCTTTTGATCACAAGGAATAGCGCCAGCACACTTCGGTGAGCGCGTTGCTGCGTTCTACATAATGCTGTACGAACCACCAAACGGGCTTACTGCTCGCAGAAAGTGCGTTGGACGTGTGCACCGAGGCTCCAAAAAGCTCAATGCTCATCTACTGACTTTGGCCGCAAGCCCTGCAAGGCCGGTTTCGGCGACACGGCCTATACACTGTCGCACTGGCGGTCCGCTGGAGCATGGCAGCGCCTTAAAACTCACGCACGCTTGCTCACGTAACAGGTATCGCACTGGCGGTTGGCTGGAGCCTGGCCGCGCTTAGAAACTCACGCAAACGTGCTCACGTATTAGGTTTCGCTATTGGGCAGCCTTTTAATGGGTGCAGTCTTTCTAAGTGTGCGGTGCGCGCCTGGCGCCTCGTGTCATTGTCGCTTCAGGCGTTTTCAAGACATCCATCGCAGTGCGGAGCGCCGCTGAGCGCGTTCTGGCCAATACAGGAGGATCAAAAGCATTGTAAAAAGATGCAAGTCTTTCTTCCAGTTTTGCATGCTGCATGAAGGTCTGCCTGTGAACTCTTGAAATGTCTGAGAAGCACTGCGCATGAAGCGGTTTCACAAATCTTGTTAAAATGCATGCCGGGATTTAGTGCGTGACTTGAGCACTTCACTACCTGCTCAACGTCCGAGAGGGGAAGGTATGGTCGTGTCACCGATGAAAGACATACCGCACAATGACTTGCTGAGTTCGGACACCATGATTTTGTTAGCAGTTCTGCCAAGAGCAAATATCCATGATGTAGAAAACTCATTATCGAGCCGCTTGTCTATTATGGAGTGAGCGTGCGTCACTGGAGCTCGGTGTCACTTCGCAGGAAACAGGCGTACACGTCGTACAGTGACTTGCAGAGTTTCTACACGCAGGACTACAATATGGTTCAGAACGTACCAGAGGCACAAAGCAAGCATACATCACTGCTTTTATAAGATGCGATTAGCCGCTATATACGCGTTTTATGGTGAGAGTCTTCCAGGGGCAATGCAGCAGCCAAACGTGTGTAGTGAATCGTCCTTCGCGGTTCTGGTATTCAACGTGGGCTAACATTGCGTTGTTCTGCTGGCGTTGTTATGTTAGCGTTTCTGCGTCTGTTTCTCTCCTGGTCAATGCGTGAGGTATCTAGGAAAGGGGCATTTTAAACCGAAGTTACTTGCATGCCTAAATGAATGTGATTGTTCCCTCCCCCATGCCATGAGACCTCATTTCCTGAATTTATATTTCTCTACATTTTAACAATGTTACAACTAAAAAGCAGTAGGAGTCAGCTTCTAAACGCGTTCTTGATATATCATTTACGCGTTGTCTATCGTGCGCCATTAGGCTGACTTTGGGCAAGCAACACTTCTCCACTCAAACGCCCTGGTCACTTTAGGGCCATTTGTATGTACTGCGATGTTTCATTGGCAGGGCTGATCTACTTGCATTGTTTTGCACAGCCCATTACCCCACTTCTGGCAGTGATTTGTACAAGGATTGAAGGAGTGAGAGTGCAGTGCTAGCTTCGGCGCGCAGATATACAAGGCTCGTCAGCTGCTGGCGGCACATTTAGAGCCCCATACGCTGCTCATAGTGCACAGGCATTATCGTGGACAGTAAAGACACGCGCTGCTGCACCTCTTGTGATGCACGCAAGAGCATGCACTGTTGCATCTATCGCGGTACGTGGAGTGGAGCCTTGGCGCAACCGGAATACTGATTTTTAGGGGAATAATAACCAGCACTGAACGGTGTGAGCAATCACTGAGGCAAGCTACATGAACCACTATGCCTGAAAATATCGCGGCGTAATCTGTTCATCTGACAGTCAGAGCCTATGGAGAGTGTATCGCTTTAATACTCGGCTTTTAAATGAGTCTCAGAAGGTTTCCACTATCATGCTTCGTCTTGCGTGCTCATGAAAATGCCTTGCATCAGTTCCATCCAACGTATACCGTAGCGCTCCATGTAGCTTGTCTTTCTTGTATTCAAACTGATATCCTGTGTACGTTAGCCCTTTCCTTACAGCAATACACCTTGCGACATCCGTGTTTAAACGGAGAGCTCCACTGCCTGGTAAAACGCTGGGCGTTAGTTATCCGAACGAAAATCGAAGTGCTCTACTGAAGAGATTTGTGGTACGCCACAGCATCTGAGCTACAGAAGCCCCTCATGAAGAAACTTGGGATCGTTTTTAGAGGCTGTAATTTTTGTCTTTTGACGCACTGGACAAAATACCTCTGTATTCTGCTTGGATACAAATTTGTGGGAGAGAGAGTCCCCGTTGCCCTTTTGGTCGTGCGCTCATCTTTGCTACCGAGTGCGCGCAAATTCATGGCATATTTCTTAGCAATTCGTAAACTAATTGCTTGGGGATACATAGGCTTTTAGTAAGGCGGCAGTCCTCTCCAAAATGATGCGGTACGGTGTCTTTTGGGCGTTAAGGCCATCCCAAGACACAGGCCCATGAATTCCACTGTTAGGCCTACCCTAGCAAAGACTGAATTCTTAGCGCTAAAATGGCTCGACCTATGCACGGCTGATCACCCAAAAGGGTTAGCAAACCTTTGCAACAAACGGGAATTGCTTTGAGCAGAACGCTAAGAGCGCCAAGAACAGGGATCAACCGCAAAGGCAAGAGTGGAAGCAAGAAGACTTGCAGCAGCAAGAACACTATCCCGTGAGCATACTCTCCTTGCCGCTGCATTTCTTGTTGCTTCTATTGCTGCTTTTTGAGGTTAATGCTGTGCTCGTTGTTTCCGTTGGTGTGAAGTATGCGGTAGCAAAACAGCATTTACTAGCAGCCAGGACTCACGGACTGTTCAGGAACATTTCAAATTCGAACATAGTTGTTGTGGTTTGGCCTCCGTCACAAAATGCATAGGCAGCTGGTCCTCTATGCAGTCTTCCAAATCACAAATATCCAAATACTGCAGTGAAGAGCTACACGCAATAACGAAAGCAATTGTGGTAACAGCAAAAGCTTTATGGTATGTAGACCAAAAGTGATAAAAGGAGGACGAGAACGCGTAATTACACGAGGAAACGAAGTCAATGAAAATTATATGCGATAAAATTTCTGATGACCACAGATGAATGCAACACATAGCGACAAGTAGAGTAGACTCAAATGGGCTTCATCCATACGTGGACGGAGCATCAGAAGCACCAAAATACATAAAGTCAGCACCACACTAAAGCAGATAGTAACATTTAAAGTGGAGTGGCTCACGAATATAAAAAGTCTACAAACGTGCGCACGAACAAATATGCACTGCATTATGGAGAAGTAGACGTAACAGCAGATGGAAGGAGGTGCAACGGCAGCAGCGGACACAAGAATAACTTTTGAAAACACGCAGACAAGGAAGGTATCAGGGACCAGAACTAAATGCAACAGCAACAACGAACACAATAGTCCCAGCAGCAGCAACCACAGCAGCAGCAACAACTGCAGCAGCAGAAACCGCGATTGCAGTGGCAGCATTAGCTGCTGTGGCAGGAACAGCAACTACAGTAGCAACATCAACTGCAGCAGCAGCAGCGTCTGCACTTGGAGGTCACCTCTATCCAATCTAACAAATGTCCAGGTAATCACACACTTGGGGTTTTCACAGATGGAGAAGCAAGGAACTGCAGATGAAGCAATGAGGATGGAGAAAAGGAAGATAGGGAGGGAAACGTAGTGGTTCGTGAAGCCGCGGGGAAGTACTTATGCGTTCGGGGGAGTTAGTGCAGCGAACCACAGTGAAGCACCGATGTGATCTAAGGACGAAACTGACTCTGTCAAAAATACAAATCGGTTCAAGTACGCATGAGACTTAAGACTTCTGCCGGTGGCCTGACCGTCCGATCTCTATGGTGAGAACTAGATTCGGACTACGGCCTCGCATCGACTCTGAGGAGCGAGAGGGCTCTGCGGAGCACTCCAGAGGAGCCCTTGCGAACACAGTCCAGTTGTTTTATCGTACGTTTGCATGTTGACTTTACTTACACAAGTGAGTGCTTTTACCAGGCAGTTGCGATGCCTTGGCCCCATCGTTTCTTCGATAACCCGCTAGCGAGAGCAGCATAGGACCCATGTTGATCTTGACCTGCCTATGCAGATCGATGCGGAATCTGGTAAAAGAGAAAAGGAAGGCTTTTGTGTCCGCTCTAGAGTCCGACTCTCCGAATTCAACTTCGGTTGACCCTAAAAGCACCACAGAACTCTCCCTCGCTTGCAGTATGTAGCGGGTCAGACCAAGGCCTACATGAAGCACAGGTGAAAGGATACATTGCTGTGGAAAGTGAATGTGTCCCCAATATTACCTAACACGGAGATGTCGTGTGCTTTCAAACAAGATATGTGCGGGCAGACTGGAGAACGAGCCAAATTTTCGCGTCCTGGGGCTTCGATGAGAGCACTCGGGAAGCACTCGGGACACGCGTCCCTAGTGTTACACTTGTAAATCTGATCTTCTGAGTCGTGTGCACAGTGCAACAGCGCGACCACCGGAGTTACAACACATGAATCCATAAATGATGAAACAAGTACGGAACTCCAAGCGTTCCTCAAGTTCCCGTCAACTAGTTCAAATAACCAGAACCCAACACTGCGGAGCTATCAAGTGTATAGAGACGGATTTTATCACTTGCTTCCAAGCTGCTTTCACCAGCCTGCGTAGACCAGACCAGCACTACCGAGAGATTTTCATGTATACAGTTGCCTTCAGGGATTTTCGCGCCTAGATCTGCCTTTGCACCCTTCATTAGCCCGTTATATTATTCTAGCGCAATTCTTATTGTATTAACCCGAATATTGTGGAGCCCAGCCGTACGAAAGGAGTTTGATCGGCCTGGTGTGCCAACTGCACGGAATACCCCAACGCAACAGAAGTTTCGCATAACTGAGAATAAACTTACTCCAATCGATAAATAGTACTATGTGCTTTTGCATACAAACTTGTTTCAGAAATGTAACGAGTAAATTTTCGAGGACACCCATAGTGTAGCTGTGAGCGTGACTCGCCGCCGTCATGACCAAAGACCGAGCTGCCATATCGAGCCACACTTTAGTTTAACTTTTCACCTAGTTCTATTGCTTTTTTTTCTATCTTTTTGGCATTAAAAATGCCTTTTATATTTTTGATTGCGCTTCCCTGCCTACCGTTTGTAGCAAATGCCACGCAAGGCTTTTCGGGTCAGAAGACTTCTCCTCCCATCACCTTCAGTCAGATGGAAATTGAGTGCAGGTCGAAATACCAGGGGCCATATACGCCGAAAAAGAAAAGACAATGCAGCAGAATAGTGAACGCGACGATCTCGCTGACTCTCACATTCGCCCTGATATATCTGGTCTTCCGGTGCTTCGAAGCCGTAAGGTCGAAGAACGCAACCATCTATGGATTCTTCCCACGGAATCTCGCTTCTGGAGGCGAAACCCCATGCCGTGTATGTTCTTCTTAGCAAATTGGCCGCGCACAGCTTGTTAAGTCGGGGGAGAGTCTAACAGTGTCGCCGAGGTTGAGGCACCAAAGGATTGAAAGTCCGGCGGTACTGATATTATGGTTATTTGGGCGAAATCATCGATACTTAGCTCTCCCTTGTTACACAGTAGTGATGGCTTTGCCCACGTCAGAAAGAGGCGAGCACTCAACCTGTTCCGAAACAGTGTCATCGTTTTGCACAGATGTTTGACGACATATTTGACATAACTGGTCTCTCATCATCCAGCTGCCGCGCAGTAGAGCTTCTTCGAGTATTTGCAACGTACCGACTGACGAGTAATGAACATGCTGCGGACGCAACAGCCACAGCAGAACGCTCTCGGCATCATTTTTAGAGTGTTGCGTCATCACGATATGCAGCGCTCCTGTAGCGTGTGCCTTTGAAGACGGTGTAACGAGAGCGTCGCTGGCGGCGAGCGTTGCACATCGAATGAAATCGCAAAGGGTAGTGCATGACGTTTGGGACGGTGGGCGGCGTTTTGTCAGGCAGTGGATGAGAGTGGCAGGGGGCGTAGCGAGGCTTTGCGGAAGGGTGGACCTAAACGAGACGACGCAGCGGTGCTTTTTGTGCGCTGGGGGCTAGGCAGCTCTTTGGAGCAATAGATGAGGCTAGACTGGACGGAGGCAGTAGCGGCACAAGAGCGTTTTGCCTGGTTGGCTGGTATTTTGGCTGCGCAGACCGAATGATGGTAGCGTAGTGTGTTGGGGCAGAAGCGTTCAGTATTTGTTTTGAGTGCCTGCTTGGCGCATCAGCGAGTGCTTGGGAGAACTTTTGAATTGTTGGAGGTGTTTGTGTTTGATGTTTGACTGCTGAAAAGGCCGTGAGTTGCAGGTTATATGTCCTACTGATTTTCGAGTAGCGGTCGGCAGACTAGCTCCCTTTATTAGTCGTTGCAGTGGCGTCGGGCTGCATGCGTTGTGAGAGCGTCGAGGCTGGTAAGAGGCAGCTGCACCTTTGCCGAAGCAGCAGTGGGCGAAGCGTCATAGTGTTGCGACGTTAAGCGCGCGACGACGGAGGTGGAGAATGGCTTGCTTCGGCACGTTCGTCACAAGCGCGAGCAGTTTCTATTGTGTATGTTGGTGGGGGCTATGGGAAGAGTTGGCCTGTAGGGAAGCAGCGCACGGCAGTTTTGTCAGCAGAGGGCTGACACCCTCTGGTGTCGTGGCGAGTGCAGAGGTTTCGCGCAGTGTGGGTAGGTGTTTGGTGGTGTCTGGTGCTCTAGAAGCGGCGCGGCGTGTCCCTGACTGTTAACCGCAGTAGTCAGTGCGACCATTGCCACTTTGAAAGTTCAGAGCGTGCTGCGTATTTCAAGAAGCGGTGCAGAATCCTGAGGAGGTGCGTTGCGCGTGCTGAGCGCGGCATCACGATATGCAGCGCTCCTGTAGCGTGTGCCTTTGAAGACGGTGTAACGAGAGCGTCGCTGGCGGCGAGCGTTGCACATCGAATGAAATCGCAAAGGGTAGTGCATGACGTTTGGGACGGTGGGCGGCGTTTTGTCAGGCAGTGGATGAGAGTGGCAGGGGGCGTAGCGAGGCTTTGCGGAAGGGTGGACCTAAACGAGACGACGCAGCGGTGCTTTTTGTGCGCTGGGGGCTAGGCAGCTCTTTGGAGCAATAGATGAGGCTAGACTGGACGGAGGCAGTAGCGGCACAAGAGCGTTTTGCCTGGTTGGCTGGTATTTTGGCTGCGCAGACCGAATGATGGTAGCGTAGTGTGTTGGGGCAGAAACGTTCAGTATTTGTTTTGAGTGCCTGCTTGGCGCATCAGCGAGTGCCTGGGAGAACTTTTGAATTGTTGGAGGTGTTTGTGTTTGATGTTTGACTGCTGAAAAGGCCGTGAGTTGCAGGTTGTATGTCCTACTGATTTTCGAGTAGCGGTCGGCAGACTAGCTCCCTTTATTAGTCGTTGCAGTGGCGTCGGGCTGCATGCGTTGTGAGAGCGTCGAGGCTGGTAAGAGGCAGCTGCACCTTTGCCGAAGCAGCAGTGGGCGAAGCGTCATAGTGTTGCGACGTTAAGCGCGCGACGACGGAGGTGGAGAATGGCTTGCTTCGGCACGTTCGTCACAAGCGCGAGCAGTTTCTATTGTGTATGTTGGTGGGGGCTATGGGAAGAGTTGGCCTGTAGGGAAGCAGCGCACGGCAGTTTTGTCAGCAGAGGGCTGACACCCTCTGGTGTCGTGGCGAGTGCAGAGGTTTCGCGCAGTGTGGGTAGGTGTTTGGTGGTGTCTGGTGCTCTAGAAGCGGCGCGGCGTGTCCCTGACTGTTAACCGCAGTAGTCAGTGCGACCATTGCCACTTTGAAAGTTCAGAGCGTGCTGCGTATTTCAAGAAGCGGTGCAGAATCCTGAGGAGGTGCGTTGCGCGTGCTGAGCGCGGCATCACGATATGCAGCGCTCCTGTAGCGTGTGCCTTTGAAGACGGTGTAACGAGAGCGTCGCTGGCGGCGAGCGTTGCACATCGAATGAAATCGCAAAGGGTAGTGCATGACGTTTGGGACGGTGGGCGGCGTTTTGTCAGGCAGTGGATGAGAGTGGCAGGGGGCGTAGCGAGGCTTTGCGGAAGGGTGGACCTAAACGAGACGACGCAGCGGTGCTTTTTGTGCGCTGGGGGCTAGGCAGCTCTTTGGAGCAATAGATGAGGCTAGACTGGACGGAGGCAGTAGCGGCACAAGAGCGTTTTGCCTGGTTGGCTGGTATTTTGGCTGCGCAGACCGAATGATGGTAGCGTAGTGTGTTGGGGCAGAAGCGTTCAGTATTTGTTTTGAGTGCCTGCTTGGCGCATCAGCGAGTGCTTGGGAGAACTTTTGAATTGTTGGAGGTGTTTGTGTTTGATGTTTGACTGCTGAAAAGGCCGTGAGTTGCAGGTTATATGTCCTACTGATTTTCGAGTAGCGGTCGGCAGACTAGCTCCCTTTATTAGTCGTTGCAGTGGCGTCGGGCTGCATGCGTTGTGAGAGCGTCGAGGCTGGTAAGAGGCAGCTGCACCTTTGCCGAAGCAGCAGTGGGCGAAGCGTCATAGTGTTGCGACGTTAAGCGCGCGACGACGGAGGTGGAGAATGGCTTGCTTCGGCACGTTCGTCACAAGCGCGAGCAGTTTCTATTGTGTATGTTGGTGGGGGCTATGGGAAGAGTTGGCCTGTAGGGAAGCAGCGCACGGCAGTTTTGTCAGCAGAGGGCTGACACCCTCTGGTGTCGTGGCGAGTGCAGAAGTTTCGCGCGGTGTGGGTAGGTGTTTGGTGGTGTCTGGTGCTCTAGAAGCGGCGCGGCGTGTCCCTGACTGTTAACCGCGGTAGTCAGTGCGACCATTGCCACTTTGAAAGTTCAGAGCGTGCTGCGTATTTCAAGAAGCGGTGCAGAATCCTGAGGAGGTGCGTTGCGCGTGCTGAGCGCGGCATCACGATATGCAGCGCTCCTGTAGCGTGTGCCTTTGAAGACGGTGTAACGAGAGCGTCGCTGGCGGCGAGCGTTGCACATCGAATGAAATCGCAAAGGGTAGTGCATGACATTTGGGACGGTGGGCGGCGTTTTGTCAGGCAGTGGATGAGAGTGGCAGGGGGCGTAGCGAGGCTTTGCGGAAGGGTGGACCTAAACGAGACGACGCAGCGGTGCGTTTTGTGCGCTGGGGGCTAGGCAGCTCTTTGGAGCAATAGATGAGGCTAGACTGGACGGAGGCAGTAGCGGCACAAGAGCGTTTTGCCTGGTTGGCTGGTATTTTGGCTGCGCAGACC
This sequence comes from Eimeria tenella, assembly GCF_000499545.2. NCBI lineage: Eukaryota > Apicomplexa > Conoidasida > Eucoccidiorida > Eimeriidae > Eimeria > Eimeria tenella. The sequence goes on from NW_013541474.1 coordinate 486,807, forward strand.
GAATGATGGTAGCGTAGTGTGTTGGGGCAGAAACGTTCAGTATTTGTTTTGAGTGCCTGCTTGGCGCATCAGCGAGTGCCTGGGAGAACTTTTGAATTGTTGGAGGTGTTTGTGTTTGATGTTTGACTGCTGAAAAGGCCGTGAGTTGCAGGTTGTATGTCCTACTGATTTTCGAGTAGCGGTCGGCAGACTAGCTCCCTTTATTAGTCGTTGCAGTGGCGTCGGGCTGCATGCGTTGTGAGAGCGTCGAGGCTGGTAAGAGGCAGCTGCACCTTTGCCGAAGCAGCAGTGGGCGAAGCGTCATAGTGTTGCGACGTTAAGCGCGCGACGACGGAGGTGGAGAATGGCTTGCTTCGGCACGTTCGTCACAAGCGCGAGCAGTTTCTATTGTGTATGTTGGTGGGGGCTATGGGAAGAGTTGGCCTGTAGGGAAGCAGCGCACGGCAGTTTTGTCAGCAGAGGGCTGACACCCTCTGGTGTCGTGTCGAGTGCAGAAGTTTCGCGCGGTGTGGGTAGGTGTTTGGTGGTGTCTGGTGCTCTAGAAGCGGCGCGGCGTGTCCCTGACTGTTAACCGCGGTAGTCAGTGCGACCATTGCCACTTTGAAAGTTCAGAGCGTGCTGCGTATTTCAAGAAGCGGTGCAGAATCCTGAGGAGGTGCGTTGCGCGTGCTGAGCGCGGCATCACGATATGCAGCGCTCCTGTAGCGTGTGCCTTTGAAGACGGTGTAACGAGAGCGTCGCTGGCGGCGAGCGTTGCACATCGAATGAAATCGCAAAGGGTAGTGCATGACATTTGGGACGGTGGGCGGCGTTTTGTCAGGCAGTGGATGAGAGTGGCAGGGGGCGTAGCGAGGCTTTGCGGAAGGGTGGACCTAAACGAGACGACGCAGCGGTGCTTTTTGTGCGCTGGGGGCTAGGCAGCTCTTTGGAGCAATAGATGAGGCTAGACTGGACGGAGGCAGTAGCGGCACAAGAGCGTTTTGCCTGGTTGGCTGGTATTTTGGCTGCGCAGACCGAATGATGGTAGCGTAGTGTGTTGGGGCAGAAACGTTCAGTATTTGTTTTGAGTGCCTGCTTGGCGCATCAGCGAGTGCCTGGGAGAACTTTTGAATTGTTGGAGGTGTTTGTGTTTGATGTTTGACTGCTGAAAAGGCCGTGAGTTGCAGGTTATATGTCCTACTGATTTTCGAGTAGCGGTCGGCAGACTAGCTCCCTTTATTAGTCGTTGCAGTGGCGTCGGGCTGCATGCGTTGTGAGAGCGTCGAGGCTGGTAAGAGGCAGCTGCACCTTTGCCGAAGCAGCAGTGGGCGTAGCGTCATAGTGGTCCTTTGTTAAGCGGCGTTTTTTGTTCCGGCATCCGAGGCTGCACGTCCTTGTGTACAGGCGCTTGCTGGATCTTGATCATGCTTTCGCAGCAGTTCCTGCTGTAGCGGCTCTTGACGGCATTTTACTTGGTGGCTCTATCGACGGGGCGTTCAGGTTGTTGCTGTAGCAGCAGGGTTTGCTGCTGAGCTCTTTGACAGGGCCACGGAGAGCTAGGCCAAGGCGCTGCTCAAGAGACAAGCCCTGCTGGAGGCTGCTGGGCGCCCCCACTCCTCTGCTTCCGGCATCATGAGCCCCCCTGGGATGTTTTCGGGAATGCTCCCAGAGCGGGTCCTCTTAGGGGTGGCCCCCCGCGTTGCAGCAGCAGGCATCCCCCAGATGGGACCCCCTCGCATGGGCGTCCCCATGGCGAGGCCGCCCATGCTCGCTTGGTAATTGTGCAAAACTGGCGTCGACGTGCTGCCATAGAGTTATTTCGGGAAGGTACCGAATTGCCTGTTGACATTAGGAATGTTCACATTTAGCGTTACGGGCTCTTTGCAGAATTAGGTGTGGGGTGTGCTGGTTGTCAATGAAGTGTGAAGCAAATAGTGCAGAGGCAGCTTCGTGAAACAATAGTAAAACCGCGGCAGCACGGCGACATAACACTCTGATTTTTTGTGTCAACGACTATGCAGGAGTATCGCTGGGTCGCTGGAGTGTTGTTAGTGAAGCTGTTGTCGTTTTGTTGTGGAACGATGTCATTAATGGGTGCTTGGAACTTTTTGTGAATGGTTGTGATGATTAGCCGTGGCGTGCAATGAGGGCATATGGCGTGGTTCACAGGTCGTGCGTCATTCGGCTCAAGCGAAGAAGAGCTTCAGAAGCTTGACGGTGCTGCTTCGTAGCCGCGTCACCACATGCCTTATTATCATTCTGCTTGCGAATTCATGGCCTGCATCCGCTGTTCGTCTGTAAAATGCCTGCAGTTGCTTTGTTGAAGGCTCAGGATGTGATCGTGACATCTCTGGTTTGCTGAATGACACTGAGCTGGAGTGGGGCTCTGCTAGCCGGATGCTGCGCTTGAATGAAATCTTCTTTGTTGCGGTGAAAATATCACTATGCAATGGAGATCCCCAGACTCCCTGCCATTGTTTGTTGAATTTTGAAATCAGCGCGTCTTCACACAACACCAGACATTAAAGATGAAACCTCACAAGCTAGGCTGTGAGGCTTTATCTTTAATGTCTGGTGTTGTGAAATAGGAGCTTTCAGATGCTTTTTCCACGACCGTGCTCGGAAGCTCTGGACTCTAACTGCTCTGCCGGAGAACGCGAGGGGTTTTGCGGGATAATACCACGTTGCGCCTTTTGTGTCAGAAGTTCTGCTTCACACCCAAAGGATGAATGCTGATCGATCGAAGCGCAGCAAATGTTGCTGACCGAGTGTGTGTCTAACGCAGCTGTTGCGGATGCACACGCATATTTGAGTATGTTTTTGTTGCTAACATAGCAACGTAGCATGCAGATGTTGTGGCAGGAAGTGCGTTTGGTATGCGTTCGCACGATACATTTACGGCATGCGAAGCTGTGTTGCTTGCAATTGGTAATACTGCTCTTCTCACCGTGGCTTCGCATGTGTGACCCACCACTGCAGCCATACCGACCGCGCTAGTATGCTTTTGGTTTGCCCTTTTTGCAAGTCGACTTCTTCAATAGACAGAGGCTCTGGCAGAATGTTAAGTCGAAATTCTATTATGAATCTGGCGAGTACGTTTCAAGTGCAGTTGTCTGGTTAATGTGCGTGCTGGCTACCACCAGTGCTCTGAGACGCAGCGCCTGTTTGCGTAATGCGCTTCGTTGCATAGCCAAAATATTTGCAATACTGAAGCCTGCACGTGAAATAGGAGGCTCACGCTAGGTGAGACGGAAATGTGTAGATCTTTGGCATTCTTTCTTCAGGGCTATGTTCGTGCGAGTGTTTTCCGGGCTCAGGCAGTGGATGCCTGGCGCCTTCAAAGTGCAGCTTCAGATGGTGGATACATCAGCAAAATATAAGCTCTCTGTATCGTATGGGTGTGGCCTGCGTGCACCAACCCACAGCTCCTACTCATCCATGCGCGCAGCAGACTTGGAACGAGAGCCAACTTGCGCACCTGATGTGGTGAGTGCATACTCTCATCTGTGCTGAATAGCACCAACTTTAATTATGTCTTCCGGAATGTGAGACTACTGCGGTTGCTTGGATGTGTCTACAAACTTTGCAACAGGACGCGAAGTAGATGCATCTGCCTTGAAGATGCAGGCAGTGCGTAAAACAACGTTAGACATCCGATCCTACACAGTTATCCAGCTGCGCGATTACAGTACCTTTTAGGTGTGTGACGTTGCCCTAAAACTGTTCTATTAGCTCTTTAAGGCAGGGCTGTGCTATCTAAAGTGCTGGTGATCGTGTGGCTCGTTTTACTGTGTCATCGGCATAGGAGTGCGGCAGTGAATGTGGATGCGAACATTGAGTAATGTGTGGTTAGTGTGCAGTATTTGGCTCTGCTACTGCAGCGCCAATGACCGTGGCAAAACTCAGACGCACATGGAGAATATCGCTATTGCCAACTTGCATGAATCCGCTTGGCTTGTTACAGTTCACGTTGGGTTCGAAATTAATTGCGTCTATCTGCGCTCTTGTCAGCGACTACAGCACCGGCTGTAAGTTGCTGCTCTTCTGGTGCCATTGCAACTTGCAGCATAGACGATTTTAAATGGCACGTGCGTTGTGCATCACGGATACATCAGCCGATTCTCATGCTGGTTACCAATAGATAAATATAGACGTCTGCAAAACTGAGGTGGAACTCCCTTACTTGCAATCACGTGGCAGCCCTTTATTTTCTACGGACTGCAGCATGAGTGCATATGGCTGCATTTTGCAGGCAGTACGATTTTGAACGCCTTACTTGGCGGTTTCGCCACCGCTTCAGGTGTTCCGGGTGAATGCCGTTCTGTTTCAGAGGCAGCATAACGCACTCTGTTTTACAGCCGACTCCGTCGGAGCTTTTGTACAATCCAGCGAGATCTTTTGCAAACCATAGTACAAAGCGTGCCTCTGCATTTGCGACTGATAGTGATGTAGCATTTGGAGAGCCACAATGCTAGAAGAGATGCGCTTCTACATTCAGTGAGCATGTGGTGCTAGTCTGCTTAGCAATCTTCAGCACAGGGGGAGCTTTCTCCAAACCCTGATATAGTATAAGACAGCGCATGTGTTGCGCGTTTGCACAAAATTGTCAAGTAAGTGGAATACAACAGGATCGTGAGGAAGTGTATGAAGTGACGAATTCTGCCGTTATTGCACAGATTTTTTTGACGATGATGGCTAAGGTGGGGAACTTGCACAGGCTAAACATGTAAAGCGCTTCCCACTGAAGACTTAAGATAATATTATTATTCGCACCTTTCTGTCGTTCATGCATCTGTCAGCCTTTTGCGCAGCACTAGAGTGAAAAGCAATAAGTTGGTGATGCATTGAACCCATGTTTCCGGGCGGCACTATAGCTGGTAAGTACCTTTTGCTCCTGACCCTACGCGCAAATTGAATTGCCTATATCGAAATAGAGTAAATCCACCTCAGCATTGCCTTAACAAATGCTGCATGCTTTGCTTTCAATCTGGTCATGACGCGACGCAGAGTGCATGCACTGCAGCTGTCATGAACCTGCAGGCAGTGCGTTAAGCACACTGTGTGAGATACATGTTGCGACATAGGGTTCCCCACAGGTGACAGCCCTGCTTTGAGGCAGCAAAGCTGCATGCGTAGCCGTTTTGATTTCATCTCGAAGCGGTGCTGTCGTTTCGGGCACCACAATATACTTGCAACTTGGTGCGTGTGCTTAGCCGCTCATTAGCCAGGCGTGGTTTTTAGCGCCACACTAGCTAAGCAGGATTCTCAGCCGGTCATTTGCTAAACATGCTCAAGAAAGACGAAACGGGAAGCAAAAAATCACTGCTGCTTAAGCGCATCTAATTTGGTTACCGCAAGTTTACCGACATCGTCACGCATGCTGGCCGTCACGGGTGGCCAGGAAGTTGCACTCTTTATGCCATATTTGCTTTGCTGTCCTTCCGAGAACCTCAGAAGCTGACTGGATGATAAAACGGCGGCTGTGGTAGTGCTGGAGCTCTGTAGTATCCCATTGTTGCTGACACAGGTAAACAATCAAAGAATGCTTGCTACTCCGTGCATGGAGGACTGCCTGCTGGTACTGACAGCTGCGCTTCTTTGCTTCTGAGTCAGTCACTTTTCTCTCGTGCCTCCTCTCACAAACGACTGCCTTCGTGTTTGCACCTCGCCGGCACGCTGGCTATGAGCGGGGCACTAAGCTCTTCGCCCAATTTGGATAAAGCAGATTATCCGGTTGCTAAAAAAATACTTACGTTAGAGTCTTTCGATTTTGAGACCCGAATTTGCTTTACCTCCAGTCAAAATACAATTGCTGTGAGGAAAAACTTCAAGATGCAATACGAACGTTTTGTTTGAATTTGTAGGAAGTGTGTGGAAAACACTGCTTGCGTCAGCCAAAAGGGCATAGCACTTCATATAAGGCTTTGTTTCACATTTAGTTGCTTTTCACAGCGCGAGATTTACTCCAGCCATTCTTCCGCTCCTGAATATTGAAGTTATGGGCAGTGTGTCACTGTACCTGGCTATCCAATGTGATACAGCATGTGTACTGTGACTGCGGGACACCAAAGAAAAGAACAAATGCATTGGTTTAATATGATCACGTGCTTAAATGGCACTACGGCCACTTGGCAATTTGTATTTTTCACACTCAAGTAAATGAATCGGCGCATTGATATCTTGAAGGAGATACATCGAAGTTTTCGCCACCCGAATTTGAGTGTGCCTGCAGACAACGTAGTAGTGAAGGATGACTTGGGTCTACTGGCAGGTGCCACTACTGTATGAGTGCATCTGCCTCGGGCTGTGCAGGCGGTGCGTGCACGACACTATGTAATACAGCTGATGCCGCACAATGCTTCAGGAGCGCTGCCTATTTTAAGCAGATATCGCTGCAAGATTCTATCTGCATTTCCATTCGCTGTTTGTTGGTTTTGTAGTCTCTCCGAGCACGCTGGTACGGCGCGCCGTTTTATCAGCGGGTGCGTGCAAGAATGTTGTGAAGCAAACAGCATCCAGCTAGGAAAACGTATTGAATTCTTTTCGGGTCTTTCAAAAACAGCTGTTTGGTCTGCGTACTTTGGAGGGCTTGAGAGCCCGCCAGGTGGCGCCTCTGGGCAACACTTCGTTCAAGGGTCTGCGGAAGGCGCAACGTGGTATGAGTCAGTCAGAATAGGTGATTTGTGTGGACGTTTAGTATCCTGAAAGAACAAGCATGATGTGAATGACCTGAGCCAGAAAATTGACGTTGGCACCTTTGGGTTCCACAGGCGTTGAACGTGTATGGCTGACATTTGAGTGCTGATTTTCCTGAATAGATGGTGCGTGTTGCATTGGCATCATGTGCGCTTCTCTGTTGGTAGTGAAGTTACAATTTCAGTGCGCATGGCAAAGCCGCAGGCATGCGTTTGCTGCTGCACTGCTTTCGTGGCGGTGTTGTAGCGGCATTCGGCGCCTGCGAATGGCGCTCTGGAAGAAATTTATTCATATGAAGGCCAAACCACACTTAGTCAGATGTGAACGTGTTCTGTGCGCAATCTGCGAACATCTGATGGACAATACAGGATGACGCGCACTACTTAAAATGACCCACATAACGGCGAGCAGTTACTGTGATTGTCGTTTAATCGCAGCTCGTACGTTCGGCGCAATCAGATACCGAACTCCGAACAGTGCTTTAGGCGTGTGGAAATTTTACACTGCAGTCATGACACCTTATGTATTGCCATAACGTGTTCGTAAACTCAGGAATTACAGGGAGGTTCAACATGGCCTTGCACGTGCCGAATGACGTGTTTGGTTATCAGCGCGTGGGTGCTGCAGCAGCGGATGCGCGCACGGCTGTGGGATCAGACGCATTGAATCTGGATGCTTTGATTGCAGTTGTACTGATTCTGCAAATACTTTTTGCGCGCAAGCAGATCGCCATTGGTAGTGGGAGACTGCCGCACGGGATATTTTGTCTGCGAAAACCTGGGAGCTCTTTGCGTAGGGTGGAGTAAAATTAACCACCTGCTCATGATTCTTGAATGAATGGCTTCTGGAGTGAGCGTGACTGGAATCTGCAGCGATGTAGAGTGGCTTAAAAATTAATTGTAGCTGGTGGCTGGTGGTCATGCTTCTTGAGCACTATACGTGAGTGTGCGTCTCCGTTTTCTACGCGCCTCACTGTCCTCTCAGGAGTAACTGCATTCACAGAATTCTGGTGGGTTCTGAACTTACATCATGAAAGGAAGCAACTGCATCCAGGGTTCAAGTCCTGCCAAAGAACTTGTGTTGGGTATAAGCTCAGTATGCTGAGTGAGAGAGTAGAGACTGGCATGTGCGTTGCTGAACTGTGCAATACATAGTCAGCCGTTATACGCTACGCAGCCTCGCAGTACAACCCTGGATACTTCCCGGTGCACTGAATTTCTAGAGAGTACGTTGAGCAACTTAAATAAGGCAATCGAGACAACGTAAGCATTCCGACTAGTATTTGGTTGGATTCGTAGCTGCCTCATTACGAGCCTAATTATGCGCTAAGCCTCTGTGGTTTAGTGTTGGAACTACACTAGCGTATGCTCGCGTACCAACACAGAATTGCATCAGAAACCTGTGGTGGAGAAGTGTGAGGGTCCCTCCGACTTGTTGCCGGCGCCTGTTTACACAGGCTGATGGGTTGCTGGCGAATGCTTCTAGGAGAATGCGACGAGCATCGTTCGCTGCTCAAGCTGACATAATGATTTGAACCCTTATCTTGGTCATGTAGAATTCTCCTTGTTGCCGAAGATTGAAAATTCACACACGTGCTTGCCGATGCATTAATATTGAATCACAGCTGCGGCTGCAAAAGCCATCTGTGTTCTGCGGCTGCTTCTCGTGAATGCCTCTATATATGTGCAGATCACAGCATACTCATGACACATCGTCTTTCAAAATTGAGAATGACAAGCGCGCAGTTTAGTTGCTTTACACTTAGAGTAGCACGCGCTGCGTGCCGCTCCTGCGGTCCTGTAGGAAGTGTGTTAAGCAATTCACCTTGATAGCTTTAAATACGCTGCACAACAGAGCCACCGTCGCCGTGCTGTAGGGCCTAGTCACTATCCTTTTCGTCGTTTTTGTTCTCCTGAGCATTGTACTTTCAGATAAGCGCCTTGCAGTTTCAATGCATTTGCAACACTCAAGCACCAGGACGTGCATACGGCACTGGCTTGAAAGCACAGCAATACCGTTTCATAAACATTATCTTTAGACAGCTGGAATTAGTGTGGGTTGTTAAAATGCACTCGTATTGTCTTTTGCGGCGCTGCCTGCACTCAAGCCGGACGTCCATAAAATTTAGAGTCACACAGCCGATATGCTACTCTGAGTTTACGGCTTGCACTAGTCAAAGTAAGTGATTGATGAGGCAAGAAAAAAGCGTTTGCAAATTAAGTGCTACGCATTTGTTATCTCTGGCTGTGCGTGCTGGTAGGTCCTTCCCCCATGCAGAACATTCGTAGATTTGCTATAGGTGGTCCTTCGATGTGCGAGTTCGTGCCTGCTGTGCTCTCACGCTAAAAATGAAACGTCATTGGCTGGTTGTGATGAAATCATGGTCGTCACTTTGCTAGTGGCGATGAATACGTCGTTGTATGTGAAATATTTAAAACTGAGTAACTGGGTGCCTAATGCATTGAGGCCACAGTAGCATGTAAACCTTCCCCAACGGAACACGGGTAAAATACTCACAACAACTAGCGGCATGATATCTACAGGCCGTGAGTTGATTTCATAGTTAGAGAGTTCTGACCCGGCACAGCGGCTGGAAAATCTGGCAGGAGAAAGGCCTATCCCAGTCAATTGGTACGCATCTGTTGTGTTTGGCTGGGTGCTCCGGTACATCTTATCTCTGTACGAGACGTTCGTAGAATTGCATCGCTGTTGCGGTGGTTGTTCGATATGCAGGTGTCTGGCTGGTGTGCCTTGATGCTGTACATAAAAACACATCGGCCAGATATTCACACAGCGCAGCATTCATTGCTGCCATCAGTGTGCGTTTGAGCACTAATTTAGCTCTGAAGGTGTTAATGAACAGGCATACTATCTTACCACTTGCCAGTCACAGAATGATGAATATGTTCGATGTAGACCACAGTTGCATTTCCCTATTGGTTCATGATTGCACTTTCGTCACTAGACTGGCTATTCTCAGCACAGTCGTCATGAGCAGGAAAACGAAGCAGATATTGGGGGCTTGAGCGACGGACCATAATTTCTGTCTGAGCAGTAGTCAATCCCTATGAGTGCAGCGTAGATGGTTTGCCCTGTTTACAGAGTGGCGCGCGTCTCTTACATCAGAAATGTTTTTGTTGTTTCTTTGCTAAAAGGCTTACGCGAAGTGATTTGACTGCTTTTTCATATCAGTATGATAGGTGCAATGTCTTCCAACTCATCAAGAAAATCTATGGCTGCGCGAACACAGGACCGCATGAACTCGTAAGTGCAGACAAATGGTACAGCTTTCGAACGTCTTGAAACTACGATATCTTCGATATGTAGTTGAGCCAGGAGCTTTGAACATTTAGATGGTGCGTTGCACACAACATAAGGCAACGTGGGCAGGTAAATGAGTTTAGTGCTTTTGTTTCATCTTGAGCCTCCATTGTATCTGCCTAGGTGCGCGCCCGATTCTGCGCCGAGCCGCAGTGACTTCGCGGTAGTGCTGCACCAGGCCCGCTACAGTATTTGCCCCGATACCAGTGCACGATTGCTGTTTCCAAACGTGCTTTGACTTGCAGTGGTTCACGTATAACAGCACCACGGCTGCAACTGTCTCATTTGTGCTGGACGCATCAACACGCCGGCAAGCTTCTTGAAATATCAGACGCTTGCAGCTTTCCTGCGGGATGAAAATTACTGCGTCTCCAAAGGAGAGGCAGCGTCGAAGTATGGAAAGCATAACTTGTGTTCGGCGCCCGAACACAAGTTATGCTTGTGTTCGGCAAAGGAATTTGTTTTCACTCCGAGGGTGCCCTTGATTTGTGGTGCCGGAGGGTTCCAGCCGGAATTGACGGGCCGCTTGCTTGCTGTAACATTGATCAAGGTTGCACGCCAGCAGCAAATTAGGGTTGGCATTTTGCGCCTGATATTTTGGATTGGCCGCATTGCCGACATTCCTTTGTAGAGCAATAAAACACTAAAGTTTCTTTTCTTAAAAGTTAGTTCTCGCTACTAGTTCGTCTAAGATGTGTGACGGCACCGGGCAGAGTGCATGCGCTGCGCGTGGCGTGGACTTGCAGGCAGTGCGTTGAGCACACTGCGCGAATTTTATGATTCATTACATTTCTAGCGGCACATGCCTGCCCCGCGTTTAAGCCATTATATTGAATGCCTAGCCGCCGTTGTCTCGATTTTCAGAATTGCAGGGCATTCATATCGAGCGTGGCGGTGAACTGACGATTGAGTTTGTCTGTCTAACAGCGCACTAAATTACGGAGCAGCGAGCCAAGAGGGGACGGGCGTTGCTGCTGAAGAAGGCACAATTTGAACGCGATTATGTTGCGCGGTCGTCTGGTTTGGACCATTAGCAAGTGCGTCGAGAGTACTGCGTGCACTGGCTGAAACTACAAGTCACCTCAAGAAGGTTTCCGTTTTGCAGGAAGTCGCTTACCCAAGTACTTGGCGTGCTGCTGCCCTTTCCGTGCTTTATCGCAGTCGCCGGGGACGTGCCTCTGAAATTGCACAGTAACACATTAACCTGTCAGTGCATGAGTCCAATGAAGTCCAGACTACAGGCGAAGAGCATATGGGCGTTGAATGCATCCATCACAAAGAATGCTGTTCCATCCGCGCATGTACTAAATCTGTGCAGAACGACTCTGCAATTGCCAAGTATTGGGGACTTGCAGGCTTTCTTCTGCGGAATTTCGGCGTTGTAATAACAAAGAAACTTGCTGAGAAATTTTCCAGTGGAAGGCTCTGAGGCAGTGGCTTTGCAGACGCTGCATTTGTGGACGTTGATCGCATTTTTAAGTTGCTTTAGGCGGTGACAGATGCACAGGTATTTGACGTGCTGGCATGCCTTTGCCAGAAACATAACAAGCTTTCCAATTTGACATCATGGTGTGCTTCGCTGATACGCCTTCATCAAGCTTCTGAAAATGACGGATTCGCCAGCCTTTTTTGTCATGGCTACATGCCCACGTCAAGCTGGTGAGGCTGGGATCTAGCTTTCAAAGATTCCAGCGGAGTATGGCATAATGGCGTCTGTAGATGCGGAACTCACACTATCAAGGACTTGTACTTTTTATTCATGCCATTTGAATCACTTGAACCCATTTGTATCGCTTGCAGAGGTTTCGACAAAATGCAGGTTTTCTGTCATGGAGTGCCACAATACTGCACATGAACTTCCGCGAAAACAGCAGCAGTTCCGCCTTGCATTCAGGGCGAACAACAACTGAGTAAAATGCATATAATACAAGCCTCTAACAGCGTTTGTGGCTAAACAATATGCTGCTTCTGCCTCTAAGATATGTCCAGTATCGGCGGGACACTGACAGCCGCGACTGGGTCGCAGGTATTTGGCCTGTGTATGTTCTTGGGCTAGCGTCGTCATACAACTGTTACATTTCCCGGTCAGATCGCCTTGCCGGCTAAATGTTTGTGCTTGAACAGCTTTTGGCCTCTTGGTGGTGGCACGCGGCTAGTGTGCGGGCAGCTTGCCACAAAATTTTAACACGTGATGAGCAAACCATCTCAGTCGGCTCGGTGCTTTCAGGAAGTCCGTCAGCGCGCATTAATGGTGGTGCTTTGTTTCGCACTTCACACACTAGGCAGATCAGTATAAGGTGTGCCAAAGTCACTGCAGCTGGTTTCATGCACTGCAGCACGGTGATTCAAACGTGCAGGACGTGTGTTGAGCACATCAAGTGAAAGGCTGTTTGCAAAACACAATCATGCGGACGTCTTTCTCGTGGCGATAAAGTCTTGAACACTGCAGTCAGCTCAACTAAGACTGCAACTGTGACATTCGATGTGATCATAAACCATTTCCGTGTTGAAGGCAAGCAGAAGACTTGTGCGGAGCCTGTGACCATTGCCTGCAAGCCTACGAGGAGATATACAGAGCGTATTAGCGGTTCTGTATGAGCAGGAAGTGCGCAAAAAGCTTTGTGGGACCCAGTGAGAGAGGTATGACACCTCAGAGTGACAATTACTCACCTTTGAGGCAGCGGCACTGTCTGTGCGTCTTTGTCGCCGAATTTGATGCATCGGTGGGAAGAAAATCATGCTACAGAACCAAGAACCTGCTACGCTCGCAGATAGATTCTCTTGACAACCGTTCAGCAAGAGCGGCTCGGGCACTGCCTTCGTTTGACTGGTTTCACTTCGGTAGTCTTAGGTGACCTGATTACCGTGCTTTTGCTGAAGTTACGTGATGCATTTATATAGTGGAGAGGCTTATGTAGAACCCACTAGATGCAGATGGCGTGAGGGTACAGATAGTGCGGTGATAACATTCTGTGAAACTGCAAGTCCGAGACAAAAATCCACGTGCATTCATATCTTGGTTTAGAGGCTTAAAAGCCGCTCATTGCCCTGCACATTTTGTATTTCCTGGAATTGAAGACTCAGCGAGAGTGCCGGTACGCCTGACTAGTACAGTGCTCCGTCATCCCTACAAGACTGTATCATTGTCTCTGTGCGAAGAATGCATTGAAATTAATTATTTCTTTTATTTGCAGGTTTCAAAGCAACTCTCTTCCACATGTAGCATCTGAACAAGCATTACCGGTCGACAGGACGGACCCTACCAAAGACCAGAAGCTGATTCCCTGAGCGGCATTTGGACAATACCTAGTCTACCACAACAGGCAGATGCTAACTCAGTGATACACTGGGCCAGACTGGCAATTTATGTCTGCTAATTCTTCTGCTTGGTCAGCTGTGTATTTGGTAGTTGCGGCGGTAGCTGCAGCGGCAATGTCAAGGCCAAATTTATATTTTGCCCGGCATTTGTGATGCGACCGGGCTCGCATTTTGTTGCTTACATCATGATATTAATTCCGCCGTGAAAGCATGCGGTATCGCGATTGGTGTGGATGCATCAGATGGCCAATGCGCCAAGTAGGAGCAGAGAGACGCCTAGTCATGGTTATTTGCAGAAATGAGAGTGTTAAGAGCAATTGCTCGGCTCCTAATGCGATAGTGATAAGCACGTTGGAGCCAGTCCAGCTGCCAGTTCCTGCAGGTGGTGAGAGCGGCACATTGCGTCTTTTAACTGGTGCTACACGAGACGGTGATTTTTATGTTTAACGCAATTTCAGCATTGCGGCTTGAATGTGAAATCAGAAGCACAGTGAAATATATAATGCTTGCCTGCATCTTGAGAGTCGATGCGTTCAAGTCAAAGCTTGTTGTACCTTGCACCCAAGCCGTTTCGGCAAGCAGACGGGCAGTCACGGATCTTCAAAGACTCACGCCCTGCTCGCTCCATTTAGCTTGCTCCGCTGTTAATAAAGGAGTGAATGCTGGGCGCATTAAATGTAAGAAGCGCTTTTGCTTGAGTCCTTTTCCCTACTGATATTGGTGAGCAGCTGGTGGACAGTCGCCATGGCGCCTAAGCAGAAAGTTTTATCATCGTAGTCGGCACTGCGTCATAGCGGCTTCTGCCCTGTCTAAAATGACAACATCACATGCTCATGTGCGTAGTGACGGATGGGACAGCGGCTCATAAACGTAATGGGTCGCAATACGAAGACAGTATTCATGTCTCCTGTACACAACGCTTGCTTTCGCTCCCTAGGATCTACATGGTTGGGCAAAGTGGGGCACCATCGAATCCGCGCAGTCAGTTTATCCTTACAGGCGGTGTGTCGAGTATATTGGCCACGGCAGTGACGCACATGCAGAGCTATACTTATATTTTTGGTTCGATGTTTTGATGGCAATGTGATAATATCTTCTTTCTGTACGGTTAGAAAAAACGTTTCTTTCGCCTCGAAAACGATTTGAATTAGTACACCCTGGAATAATCGCAGATCTTGAAGCGAAAAGATAGCTGATGAGACATATATCTATTTTTAGTCCTGCACGCAATGGGTAAACCGTTTGCACCGTATGCTGTGGGTGTATCTGGTGACCGACATGAATTGTACGAGCATACAAAACAGCATAATCTCTTCTCAGATATGAGGCTGTCTTGTGTGCAGTATGGTAACTGAAGTCTTGGTAATTCAGCTTCAAGACAATAACGAAAAATTGACGGGGCCTAGCTGGTGCGTTGAGCACACAATGTGAAAGAGCAGAGTTTCTCCAGAACTTCATACCAGCAGATGATGGGATGGGCAAGCACACTTTTACAAAACGCCCCAGCATTTTAGCCGTTTCGAGCGCTCTGGTCAGATGGAACTCACTAAAAAATCTGAGCCTCGAATTTTGGTTTCTTGGCCCATTATCTTCACAATGTCCGTCGAACGTATAGCAGCAGGCTGAAATCATTCCAAATGGTTGCTCTTACGATCTAAGTGTATTTGCACATCTCAGGTTTTATAGGAGTTTCGAGACACTTTCATTGAGGGTCCGAGGCTAGCAATGTGCTTTTTCATACAATCTGCTCTGACATTCACGAGACGCGCCCCTGGAATGGCTTATGCAGAGACAGCTTTAATTGTTGGCGTGAATGAGCAGCGTTTGTTGCGCATCATGCATGAATCAAATGCATTCAACTGTACTATTGACGCGGACCTTCCTGGTTAACAAGGAAGCACCAGCCATACTGAGCATTCAGCATCGGCGGCTAGCAGGAATGCCTACACGATACGTGCTTTTGTTTCGATTGAGCGTTTGTGTGCTGTTGACGCAGCGACGGGACACAGGTCCTTGCTTTGGGCTGCGCTGCCATCTTGCAAATACGCCAGCTGCTTATGGCAGATGGCGTTTTCGCTTGGGGCTCTTTGATCAAGCTGCCCGCAGGAAACTGAAGCCGAGTTATGATTGCTTCGTTACGCGTACACTGCCTGCCTGTGCGTTTACTCAGGCAACGCTTGGCGTGGCAGTGCATGTGAACTGCAGTCTAGGTTGCTGGAAAGGCCTTGTAGACAGTGCGTTGTCCAGAGTTCCTGGCATAGCTCCTGAAAAGCTCTACTCGCCCCGTTTTCTGTCTGATATTTCTTTTTTTTCGGCAGTGCTGTGTCCAGACGATGAGGCGGGGTCTAATTAGCGCCCATGTTTTGGACCTGGAGCAAGTGCGATATTCACCATGCAGTGTTCGAATCTCTAAGAATATTCACTTCGTTCCGCGCCCTTTTCGGGCCAGAAGTAACAAAGTCTTTCTCAAATATTTGTCTTGTGTGTGAGCCCTGTAGACGCTGAGCGCTAGTTGCCCCGGTTGCACTCTGCATAACCAGCTGGTCCGCACATGCCATTTGCCCCTGATGTTAAACATTCGAGTATGAGATGTGATGCTGGAATTAGCGTGGACCTTAACCACTAGTGTTGTGTACGCAGGTTCTGTGACCGTACTGAGTGCGGGCAGTGAGGTCCAGAGATTTGCAGCATGAACACTCCATGTGGCCTGTGAGTATAGCAGGTACGAAAAAGGGTGAGTCATTCCCGTGCAGTGGGCTTTAAGACCTCTTTGTCTACAAGGGGGAACGCATCGCTCGAGCAAAGTCGTTGTGGAATTGTCAGTGCATGCTCCTGCCGCCGACATGAACGTATCTTTGTTGCTTGCGTTGCTGTGGATACAGTATCGATAGCTGGGAAAGGTAGCAGCACTATTTGACCTCGTGTGTGACTGCTTTTCCTATTCTTCATTTTAGTTTTGGAGTCACGAAATAGAGGGCCTTTACGGTTTCTCTATTGGTGTCATGCCACCTGAGCTGTCAGGCGGTACGTTGGAGCACACGATGTGAGAAAGCAGTTACTCCAGAATTTCATACCAGCAGATGATGGGATGGGCAAGCACACTTTTACAAAACGCCCCAGCATTTTAGCCGTTTCGAGCGCTCTGGTCAGATGGAACTCACTAAAAAATCTGAGCCTCGAATTTTGGTTTCTTGGCCCATTATCTTCACAATGTCCGTCGAACGTATAGCAGCAGGCTGAAATCATTCCAAATGGTTGCTCTTACGATCTAAGTGTATTTGCACATCTCAGGTTTTATAGGAGTTTCGAGACACTTTCATTGAGGGTCCGAGGCTAGCAATGTGCTTTTTCATACAATCTGCTCTGACATTCACGAGACGCGCCCCTGGAATGGCTTATGCAGAGACAGCTTTAATTGTTGGCGTGAATGAGCAGCGTTTGTTGCGCATCATGCATGAATCAAATGCATTCAACTGTACTATTGACGCGGACCTTCCTGGTTAACAAGGAAGCACCAGCCATACTGAGCATTCAGCATCGGCGGCTAGCAGGAATGCCTACACGATACGTGCTTTTGTTTCGATTGAGCGTTTGTGTGCTGTTGACGCAGCGACGGGACACAGGTCCTTGCTTTGGGCTGCGCTGCCATCTTGCAAATACGCCAGCTGCTTATGGCAGATGGCGTTTTCGCTTGGGGCTCTTTGATCAAGCTGCCCGCAGGAAACTGAAGCCGAGTTATGATTGCTTCGTTACGCGTACACTGCCTGCCTGTGCGTTTACTCAGGCAACGCTTGGCGTGGCAGTGCATGTGAACTGCAGTCTAGGTTGCTGGAAAGACCTTGCAGGCAGTGCGTTGACCGGAGTTCGTGGCTTGGCAGTCTAGACGCAACATTTTAGGTGAATGGTTGTCTTCCGATGTTGCTATGGTCATCTTGTTCTTACTTACATTGTTGCATATTAGAATTGCACCCACATCAGATGTGGCGTGTTAGCTGCATCGTGGACCTATGTACTACCAGCAGCTTCGCACAGGACCACCAATAGACATTATGGACATCCAGTGGCTTGCATCTTGCACATGTTTCCGGAGCTGATGCAAATTAGGGAAGAACCAAATTCTGCGTGATTGTTACACTCTTGTTTTCATGTCGGTGTGCTCCGCACGCACGTTCGCGCTGAAAGTGACGCAGTGCAGCGTCTGTCTTGTCAGCGGGTAGCCGCGAAATGCAAGCCATTAGGCGCAACAGTGGTTGCTGACTGGAATGTTTAGATATCTGGAGGCTCGCAATCATCATTATACTTCTGGCTACCACTTGGGTGCTGTTGAGGGACACGTGGCTTGTTCTTCTGAGTGTGGAAACATCGTCCCGTTGATTCGGTTGAGTGGCGTAGAAGCGCAAGCATCCTTGTTTCAGCATAGGATGTTTCGCATGCAATGTTTCCACTTTCGTTAGAATATGAGATGGAACAAGGGGATTCGCGTTGATCCGGCAGACGGTGTGTCGCTGAACATTTGGCGGAGCAGCTGCAGCAGAGCATCTTTCCCTCTTAGACGCTGTGTTTAATGCCTACAGCTTTGCTAGGTCTCGCGGGACACCGGTCCCCCACAGTGTGAATGCCAATGGACATTGCAGGCCAGTCATGCATTGCTGCTTGTGGCATTTTCTGTTGAATATAGAACTCTAGGATCCGTTGACCACACATTCTCCGCATCTTGGCCACATGTGACCACTACGAAGACAAAGGTTTCCAAATACCGGAATTCTAGCGTGCAGGGATTCTTCTGTGTATCGGATGAACACAACGCAACAAACAAGAGAAAGGGGTGGAAGGCTTTGGTTTTTTAGGATGTGCGTTGGCCACGTTTGTAAGGGATCTCAAGCAATGCAACAATTGGGAGGCGTGATTTGCTGCCTTGATGCCCATTAAGTTTCGTGGCTGGTTGCCTTTCCAGTGATGCTGTTGCAAACTGGGTTTTTTCGGAATCAGTGCGATATCAGCTATAAAAAAAGTACCAGATGATGGCTTTGTCTGTATAAGATTGATACATATTTGCATCGTGTTACCTTTACAGTTCCTGTCATACCATGGGCCGGAACAACGAAGTGAAATGACAATACATTTCCTCTTCATACGTTCGGGTGGCTTATCATGCCAAAATGCTGTGCCTAGTGGATTCACTGCAAGGCAGGCCCCGAACATACTTCATGACTAGTAGAGCTACTGCTTGTGCAAGGGTTTCTTGAATGTGCTAGAATACTGCAGCAGCTTATACCAGCAGTTACATGCCTAAGTGCTGTCACACTGCAGAACGCCCCGTTGGCTTTAGCAGTGGTTTGCATTAGCATAAATGTTAGTATTGGATTTCTTCGCCGTCTTAAAGCAGCCATGGCACGCAATTCGTTAACATATGCTGCTGAGGTTGTAGCTCTACTTTAGAATCACATTTGGTTTGTGAATTTCATATTTTTGCAAAATTCTGGACGCGCGAGCTTGGCGCAGAGATAAACAACATTTTGTTCATTTGAGCGTAACGGCGCTTTGAAACACGGTTTCTAGAATCGGGAAATTCGTTGCTTTGTAACCAAAGTGGCGGATTAAAAGCCTTATGATTAGACTTCCAGTTGGTAAGTTGAGCGTACTACGCCAGACGGTTGCAGCGGCAGAGCGCCTTATGCGTTTTGCTGCATTCCATTGGACCTCGTATTCTGCCAAAGCGATCTGGATTTAATATGATTGCATGGCATATTTGGAAGGGGTCCCGGTAAAATGACTGTGCGCATGCTGTTTGTGTGTTCGGGTTGGGTAGACCAAAAAACGTGGTAATTTTCATGTGCGACTGCGCGGTTTTTGTGTATTCATACGCCTGATAGATATCGTGAAATCATGTACTAGGCTGTCGTGAGTTGGCCTAGGTCCGACTCTCGGATCTTCAGGCGGTGCGTTATTCACCTTGCATGATGCAATTCAGAAGGCAGACTAGTACCAGCGCGTGGCTTTTCTGCTTTGAAATCACGCCAGTTGTAGCTTGCTGGCCTCTTTGGATTTGAAACATTACGGTGACATGCGCACCGTTCATCAACATGCATATTGCTGTTGTGCCATATAGACGTAAGTTCAGTTTCAACTGTGGAGCACACGACAGCGGGGTGAGGAGCACTGTTTTATCTATCTCCCGCGCTATGAATGCAGTTGCGTAGTTTGGTCAGATGCTATCGACTTGCACAATAGCGATTCATTAAGGCATCCTGCAAGTTTCTTAGTAAGTAACATCTGATGCGTGTCAGACATAGGATAAATTGCGGGCTAATGGCACGCAGTAGTTTCACGTGATGAAAGGGGTTGG
The DNA here is from genome assembly GCF_000499545.2 of Eimeria tenella. NCBI lineage: Eukaryota > Apicomplexa > Conoidasida > Eucoccidiorida > Eimeriidae > Eimeria > Eimeria tenella. Next base: position 506,467 of record NW_013541474.1, read on the forward strand.
AAATGTTCCTGCTTTCAAAGACCATTCTGGAGGCCGCTTCAATGCGTCTCCCGTAGTGACGTCGGTGAATGACTAGGAAATAATTTGGCAGGATGATCCACGAACATTATCGGATGTCTATAATTCTGGCAAGATGTCTGGCTCTGTCACTATGCGTAGCTTCAGTGTTTATGTTTTTGGTTGCTGCTACAGTAGCTTCATTACAGCATGCTAATTAAAAACTGTCAGGAATGCGAAGGGTCACTGCTTTGAATAAATCAGCTGGTATATATTTTGGACTCGCAATTATACGGCATAAACGTTCCTCTCGGATAGTGGAGATGATTCAGTTGCAAGCCTGTGAGACTTGAGAGGCGCATAGAGGTAATTCGCGACCTGGTTCTAGCTATTTTATACAGCGAGTGCGTTATACACATTTGGTTCCACAGCGGAAGCTCCAGAAGATATTGCACTTGTGCTCGCCGTGCGCTGATGCCAGCACAGAAGTAGTCCTACTGCCTTGCCAGTGCTTTTAAGATGAGCAGATGGAATTTGCGTTAGTGGCATCGCGTCGTGCTAGATGGTGAAAGTGAGCTTGTAAAAGCTGTTTTTCCAGCTAGTTCACTTGATTAAAGTCCACGTTATTTCCAGTTGTACACCCATAGCTATTATCCGAACACGAAGTTGCTTTCTGCGGGCCTTTTCCCCCTATACCAAGTGCATGACACACTAGAGTGCATGCCACTGACTTGGCTGTGAAGCTTGTGCGTTGAACACCCAGAATAAAGCTATGAAAGCACTGCAGCATTGCGGATGAGTGACTCTACCACTTTGGTGGTGGTGGTGTCATGCGTTGGCCCCTTATTCTTGTTCGAAACGTTGCACTCGCATTATGCTGACTAGCGAACATGTGAATTTGCCCTTTTGGCAGTGCCAGATGGCTCTTACCTAACAATATGCAGAAGGGCACCCTGGGTTCCAGCGAATTGTTGCATGCACTATGGATGACGTTTTGCGGTCTCGCAAATGCACGTTTACTGTTTTTTTAAATGGCATACACCCACATGCTGTGTGGGCTCTGTTGCGAATGGAGACAGCGTCAGTTCCCTGACCTGTAAAAAACGAGCACTGTGTGCCCAGAACTCAGTTCCTCAGTCCGCAGTTTTGAATTTGTGTACACCGAGTGACACCTTTGCTTGTGCAAGCATCTTTTGGACGTTTTCGACAAAATTGCTGCAGTTGGATGGGGTTTACATACTTGCAGTACTGTGCAGTATCGGTAAGTTGAGCAACAGTTTAGCATTCGCTTTTGTGGAAATAGTCTCTTGTGCGTTTTCGTCTATCGTAACTAAGGCACAGTTAATTCGTCTTTGCTGGAAAAAAGCCATAGTTTCAACGGCTTGTGTATGGGTGCTCCGGAATTGCACATTTGTTGAAATGCTTAACTGTCCGGATGTCCGTTCTGCGCAATGCCACCAAGCCTCATAATGCGAGAAAGTCGTACAGCCGCATTGTCCACTATAATAATGCGGATTTGCAGCTTTTTTGTTTCGTATTTATTTTTTGTAACCCAGTGACTTAGGTAGCCACCTAAGCCACGCGGCATACATACGCAACATACTTAGCGCACTCTGCCCGGCAGGTGAGCTGGTGAAGCTGTGCTTGAGCACTTCCATGAGCCAACTACAAGCAGACGCGTAAGCAGAGTTGTCCCCTGAGCTTGCGGTTGCTTTGCTGGGAGCTGTGCGAATATACTTAATAGTGAGTACGATTGGATGTAATTAGAAAATAATGCGCCCTGTCATTATTGCAGCTGGTGTGACCGCGCAGTTGGTGTGTGAATGCCTATGTGTTTAATTGCAAACGGGTTATCCTATTTGAGCAATGTTACAGTGGCGGCCCGAAGACATAACATCACAAGCCGTGAACCTTGCCTACATTCTGGCGTATTTAGTTGGAGACAGTGTAGCAGTGACTTCAAAAAGCAACCGCCTGCCGACAATTAAGCGCGTAAGCGCAATATTGGCTTTATAGCAAAACTGTGATCCACTTCCACACTATGTGGGCATGCATACTCTGAAGTTCAGCCACATATCCAAACGTACTATCGCACGTTATGCAACATATCCAGGCGTAACTGAATGACACAGTGCTGTTGATTTGTTACTAAGCACAAATGCCATAAAGTTATGGACTCCGGTTGCTTTGAACGAGGGCGACGCTGACTGGGCGACGTGTCCATCAGCGCGGACATACCATCTCTCCCTGCTTAGCATTGAGGCGCCAGCTGTAAACACGGCGCAGCGTGGGCCCCTCTTGATATAGAGATATGAGACTGCAGATATGCGTGGCTCGTGTATTGCGTGGTAATGTTTGTCGCTTGATTGTGGGTATGGCTGGTCTGTCGTGCAGCAGTGCATTATTTCACAGCGCAGTGCGTGGGTCGTTTTTCTTCGTTGTGCAGGCAGTGCGTTGGTCTGATGGCTTGGGGAGTTGCGAAAGCGATGCACAGTTTATGAGGGGTGGCGGCAGCGCTCCGAGTCTAGCGCACTGCTTGCGATGGTGTCTTGTGTGTGCTTTCGAACCTCGCCGTCGACTCTCGCTGTAGTGCTATGCACGCACGTGGCCAGTATAGCTGCAAGGTAAGAGCTAGTATTGCGCTGCGAGCGCAGTGCACCATTGTAGGCTTTAATTCTGAGAAGGCGTTTTGCGCTTGCAACGACTGCGCTGAGCAGAGCAGCCGAAGCGTCAGGTGCAACAGGACAAGCTGTTGATACCACAGTTTTGCATGCGGCGGCGACAGGTGTTCGCACTCAGGCGGAAACGAGGTCGTAGGCAGATCGCAGTGCGGTCCCCTCTTGATGTAGACGTATGAGACTGAAGATGTGCCTGGTTCGCTTATCACGTGGTAATGTTTGTTACTTGATTGTGGGTATGGCTGGTCTGTCGTGCAGCAGTGCCGGATTTGACAGTGCAGTGCGTGGGACGTTTTTCTTCGTTGTGCAGGCAGTGCGTTTGTCGTATGGCTTGGGGAGTTGCGATAGCTATGCACAGTTCGTGAGGGGTGGCGGCAGCGCTCCGAGTCTAGCGCACTGCTTGCGATGGTGTCTTGTGTGTGCTTTTGAATCTCGCAGTGGACTCTGGCTGTCGTGCTATGCACGCACGTGGCCAGCATAGCTGCAGGGCAAAAGCTAGCAATGCTCCGTGAGCGCAATGCACTTGCACGCTTGCGTGTTGAGGAGGCCTTTTGCACTTGTAGCGAGTGCGCTGAGCAAATTGACAGAAGCGTCAGTTGCAACAGGGAGGCTGTTGATACCACAGTGTTGCATGTCGCGGCGACAGTGGTTCGCACCCAGGCAGGCGCAAGTTGTAGAGAGGTCGTAGGCATATCGCAGCGTGGGCCCCTCTTGATGTAGACGTATGAGACTGCAGATATGCGTGGCTCGCATATTGCGTGGTAATGTTTGTTGCTTGATTGTGGGTATGGCTGGTCTGTCGTGCAGCAGTGCTTGGTTTGACAGTGCAGTGTGGAGCGCAGTGCGTGGGACGTTTTTCTTCGTTGTGCAGGCAGTGCGTTGGTCGTATGGCTTGGGCAGTTGCGAAGGCGATGCCCAGTTCGTGAGGGGTGGCGGCAGCGCTCCGAGTCTAGCGCACTGTTTGCGATGGTGTCTTGTGTGTGCTTTTGAATCTTGCAGTCGACTCTCGCTGTCGTGCTATGCACGCACGTGGCCAGCATAGCTGCAGGGCAAAAGCTAGCATTGCTCCGTGAGCGCAGTGCACTTGCACGCTTGCGTGTTGAGGAGGCGCTTTACACCTGTAGCGAGTGCGCTGAGCAAATTGGGTAGAGCATTAGGTGCAAGAAGACAGGGTGTTGATACCACAGTTTTGCATGCGGCGGCGACAGGGGTTCACACTCAGGCGGCGGCAAGTTGTAGACAGGTCGTAGGCAGATCGCAGCGTGGGCCCCTCTTGATGTAGACGTATGGGACTGCAGATATGCCTGGCTCGCATATTGCGTGGTAATGTTTGTTGCTTGATTGTGGGTATGGCTGGTCTGTCGTGCAGCAGTGCTTGGCTTGACAGTGCAGTGTGGAGCGCAGTGCGTGGGTTTTTTTTTATTCGTTGTGCAGGCAGTGCGTTGGTCGTATGGCTTGGGCAGTTGCGAAAGCGATGCCCAGTTCGTGAGGGGTGGCGGCAGCGCTTCGAGTCTAGCGCACTGTTTGCGATGGTGTCTTGTGTGTGCTTTTGAACCTCGCAGTCGACTCTCGCTGTCGTGCTATGCACGCACGTGGCCAGCATAGCTGCAGGATAAAAGCTGGCCTTGTGCTGCAAGCGCAAAGCACCATTGCAGGCAAGCGTTTTGAGGCGGCATTTTGGACTTCCAGGGAGTGCGCTGAAGAAATTGGGCGGAGCGTCAGGTGCAAGAGGACAGGGTGTTGATACCACAGTTTCGCATGCGCCGACGACAGGAGATTTGGAGTCAGACAGAGCAGACTCCCGGAGCCGTAGGCAGATCGCAGCGTGGGCCCCTCTTGATGTAGACGTATGGGACTGCAGATATGCCTGGCTCGCGTATTGCGTGGTAATGTTTGTCGCTCGATTGTGGATATGGCTGGTCTGTCGTGCAGCAGTGCCTGATTTGACAGTGCAGTGTAGAGCGCAGTGCGTGGGACGTATTTCTTCGTTGTGCAGGCAGTGCGTTGGTCTGATGGCTTGGGGAGTTGCGAGAGCGGTGTTGTGAGGGGTGGCGGCAGCGCTCCGAGTGTAGCGCACTGCTTGCGATGGTGTCTTGTGTCTGCTTTCGAACCTCGCAGTCGGCTCTCGCTGTCGTGCTATGCACGCACGTGGCCAGCATAGCTGCAGGATAAAAGCTAGCCTTGCGCTGCAAACGCAAAGCACCGTTGCAGCCTAGCGTTTTGAGGCGGCATTTTGGATTTGCAGGGAGTGCGCTGAAGAAATTGGGCGGAGCGTCAGGTGCAAGAGGACAGGGTGTTGATACCACAGTTTCGCATGCGTCGACGACAGGAGATTTGGAGTCAGACAGAGCAGACTCCCGGAGCCGTAGGCAGATCGCAGCGTGGGCCCCTCTTGATGTAGACGTATGAGACTGCAGATATGCCTGGCTCGCGTATTGCGTGGTAATGTTTGTCGCTCGATTGTGGATATGGCTGGTCTGTCGTGCAGCAGTGCCTGATTTGACAGTGCAGTGTAGAGCGCAGTGCGTGGGACGTATTTCTTCGTTGTGCAGGCAGTGCGTTGGTCGTATGGCTTGGGGAGTTGCGAGAGCGGTGTTGTGAGGGGTGGCGGCAGCGCTCCGAGTGTAGCGCACTGCTTGCGATGGTGTCTTGTGTCTGCTTTCGAACCTCGCAGTCGGCTCTCGCTGTCGTGCTATGCACGCACGTGGCCAGCATAGCTGCAGGATAAAAGCTAGCCTTGCGCTGCAAACGCAAAGCACCGTTGCAGCCTAGCGTTTTGAGGCGGCATTTTGGATTTGCAGGGAGTGCGCTGAAGAAATTGGGCGGAGCGTCAGGTGCAAGAAGACAGGGTGTTGATACCACAGTTTCGCATGCGTCGACGACAGGAGATTTGGAGTCAGACAGAGCAGACTCCCGGAGCCGTAGGCAGATCGTAGCGTGGGCCCCTCTTGATGTAGACGTATGGGACTGCAGATATGCCTGGCTCGCGTATTGCGTGGTAATGTTTGTCGCTCGATTGTGGATATGGCTGGTCTGTCGTGCAGCAGTGCCTGATTTTACAGTGCAGTGTAGAGCGCAGTGCGTGGGACGTATTTCTTCGTTGTGCAGGCAGTGCGTTGGTCGTATGGCTTGGGCAGTTGCGATAGCGATGCACAGTTCGTGAGGGGTGGCGACAGCGCTCCGAGTGTAGCGCACTGCTTGCGATGGTGTCTTGTGTGTGCTTTCGAACCTCGCAGTCGGCTCTCGCTGTCGTGCTATGCACGCACGTGGCCAGTATGCCTGCAGGATAAAAGCTAGCCTTGCGCTGCGAGCCCAGTGCGCCATTGTAGGCTTGCGTGTTGAGGAGGCCTTTTGGACTTGCAGCGCCTGCGCTGAGCAGAGCAGCCGAAGTGTCAGGTGCAAGATTACAGGCTGTTGATACCACAGTTTTGCATGTGGCGGCGACAGTGGATCGCACCCAGGCAGGCGCAAGTTGTAGAGAGGTCGTAGGCATATCGCAGCGTGGGCCCCTTTTGATGTAGACGTATGAGACTGCAGATATGCCTGGCTCGCGCATCGCGTGGTAATGTTTGTTGCTTGATTGTGGGTATGGCTGGTCTGTCGTGCAGCAGTGCTTGGTTTGACAGTGCAGTGTGGAGCGCAGTGCGTGGGATGTTTTTCTTCGTTGTGCAGGCAGTGCGTTGGTCGTATGGCTTGGGCAGTTGCGAAAGCGATGCCCAGTTCGTGAGGGGTGGCGACAGCTCTCCGAGTCTAGTGCACTGCTTGCGATGGTGTCTTGTGTGTGCTTTTGAACCTCGCCGTCGACTCTCGCTGTCGTGCTATGCACGCACGTGACCAGTATGCCTGCAGGATAAAAGCTAGCCTTGCGCTGCGAGCCCAGTGCGCCATTGTGGGCTTGCGTGTTGAGGAGGCGTTTTGCAATTGCAGCGACTGCGCTGGGCAGAGCAGCCGAAGCCTCAGGTGCAACAGAACAAGCTGTTGATGCCACAGTTTTGCATGCGGCGGCGACAGTGGTTCGCACCCAGGCAGGCGCAAGTTGTAGAGAGGTCGTAGGCATATCGCAGCGTGGGCCCCTCTTGATGTAGACGTATGAGACTGAAGATGTATTTGGTTCGCTTATCGCTTGGTAATGTTTGTTGCTTGATTGTGGGTATGGCTGGTCTGTCGTGCAGCAGTGCCTGATTTGACAGTGCAGTGCGTGGGTCGTTTTTCTTCGTTGTGCAGGCAGTGCGTTGGTCGTATGGCTTGGGCAGTTGCGATAGCGATGCCCAGTTCGTGAGGGGTGGCGGCAGCGCTTCGAGTCTAGCGCACTGCTTGCGATGGTGTCTTGTGTGTGCTTTTGAACCTCGCAGTCGACTCTCGCTGTCGTGCTATGCACGCACGTGGCCAGCATAGCTGCAGGGCAAAAGCTAGCATTGCTCTGTGAGCGCAAAGCACCGTTGCAGCCTTGCGTGTTGAGGAGGCGTTTTGCAATTGCAACGACTGCGCTGAGCAGACGGCCGGAGCGTCAGATGCAACAGGACAGGGTGTTGATACCACAGTTTTGCATGCGGCGGCGACAGGGGTTCACACTCAGGCGGCGGCAAGTTGTAGATAGGTCGTAGGCAGATCGCAGCGTGGGCCCCTCTTGATGTAGACGTATGAGACTGCAGATATGCCTGGCTCGTGTATCGCGTGGTAATGTTTGTTGCTCGATTGTGGATATGGCTGGTCTGTCGTGCAGCAGTGCTTGGTTTGACAGTGCAGTGTAGAGCGCAGCCCGTGGGTCGTTTTTCTTTGTTGTGCAGGTAGTGCGTTGGTCGCGTTGGTCGTGTGGCTTGGGAAGTTGCGAGAGCGATACCCAGTTCGTGAGGGGTGGCGGCAGCGCTCCGAGTCTAGCACACTGCTTGCGATGGTGTCTTGTGTGTGCTTTTGAACCTCGCAGTCGACTACCGCACGTGGCCAGCATAGCTGCAGGATAAAAGCTAGCATTGCGCTGCGAGCGCAGCTCACTGGTGGAGGATTGTGTGTTGAGGAGGCGCTTTGCGCTTGCCGCGACTGCGCTGAGCAGAGCAGCCGAAGCGTCAGGTGCAACAGAACAAGCTGTTGATACCACAGTTTTGCATGCGGCGGCGACAGGGGTTCGCATCCAGGCAGGCGCCAGTTGTAGACAGGTCGTAGGCAGATCGCAGCGTGGGCCCCTCTTGATGTAGACGTATGAGACTGAAGATATGCCTGGCTCGCGCATCGCGTGGTAATGTTTGTTGCTTGATTGTGGGTATGGCTGGTCTGTCGTGCAGCAGTGCTTGGTTTGACAGTGCAGTGCAGAGCGCAGTGCGTGGGACGTTTTTCTTCGTTGTGCAGACAGTGCGTTGGTCGTATGGCTTGGGCAGTTGCGAAAGCGATGCCCAGTTCGTGAGGGGTGGCGGCAGCGCTTCGAGTCTAGCGCACTGTTTGCGATGGTGTCTTGTGTGTGCTTTTGAATCTTGCAGTCGACTCTCGCTGTCGTGCTATGCACGCACGTGGCCAGCATAGCTGCAGGGCAAAAGCTAGCATTGCTCCGTGAGCGCAGTGCACTTGCACGCTTGCGTGTTGAGGAGGCGCTTTACACCTGTAGCGAGTGCGCTGAGCAAATTGGGTAGAGCATTAGGTGCAAGAAGACAGGGTGTTGATACCACAGTGTTGCATGCGGCGGCGACAGGGGTTCACACTCAGGCGGCGGCAAGTTGTAGACAGGTCGTAGGCAGATCGCAGCGTGGGCCCCTCTTGATGTAGACGCATGAGACTGCAGATATGCCTGGCTCGCGCATCGCGTGGTAATGTTTGTTGCTTGATTGTGGGTATGGCTGGTCTGTCGTGCAGCAGTGCTTGGTTTGACAGTGCAGTGTGGAGCGCAGTGCGTGGGATGTTTTTCTTCGTTGTGCAGGCAGTGCGTTGGTCGTATGGCTTGGGCAGTTGCGATAGCGATGCCCAGTTCGTGAGGGGTGGCGGCAGCGCTTGAGTCTAGCGCACTGCTTGCGATGGTGTCTTGTGTGCGCTTTTGAACCTCGCAGTCGACTCTCGCTGTCGTGCTATGCACGCACGTGGCCAGCATAGCTGCAGAGCAAAACCTAGCATTGCTCTGTGAGCGCACAGCGCCGTTGCAGGATTGCGTTTTAAGGAGGCGTTTTGCACTTGTAGCGAGTGCGCTGAGCAAATTGGCCGGAGCGTCAGGTGCAAGAGGGCACGTTGTTGATACCACAGTGTTGCATGCGTCGGCGGCAGTGTTGTACACTCATGCAGAGCAGACACGCAAAGCCGTGTCGAATCATCTGCCAGGTGCACTGGTGCAGGAGTAGAGCAGAGCGACGGTGGCTGTGAAACGCATGTCTAAGGTGTGGCATCAGCGTGCTGTTCGGCGAATCCTTTTTGAATACAACTAGCAGGCAGGTCGACGTCATTATAAATTGTAAGAGACGTGTAGCCGAATGCGGCTTTCTGCTGCAGCAGTAGAGTCGGGTGGTATGCCACACGAGGTGCTTACATTTGTGCAGTCGAGTGCAACACTTGTTCGATAGGCGTTCTTTTCTTGGAGCGCTTTTGCTAAGCCTGTTCCTACGTAGCGTATTAGTGAAAGGGGTGGTGTTGGTTGGCTGAGATGTTGTCATGACGTGCGTTTCTGTGCGGGCCATGCATGTCTTTGCTTTGCGTTGAGGCGCCAGCTGTAGACGGATTGCAGCGTGGGCCCCTGAGTGTAGAGTGCAGTGCGTGGGTCGTTGTTTTATGTTTTGCAGGTGGTGCGTTAGTACAGTGGCTTGGGGAGTTGCGAAAGCGATGCACAGTTCTTGAGGCGTGGCTGCAGCGCTTTGAGTCAACCGCACCTCTTGTTATGCTTCCTTGATTGTTTTGTCAAACATTGAATTCGGTATGTGCGGTCTCATTTTGCTGGCAGGTGTGCATTCAATTGTTGGTATGGGTCGCCGGCGTAGTGTGGCGACATTGCGTCGAAAACACTGAAATATAGCTCTGCATTAGCATCTTTTGTGCAATTGTGTTGCTTTTCGAGGTACTGCGAAATAGAACTCAAAAACCCGTGGGAGCCACCAGTTTCCCAGCCAGCTTGCTGTGCACATTAAACCTTCTGTTAATCATACCAATTGCGTATTTAATTTTGAGGAACAAAAACGAAAGCCTTGTTTGTAGTTGTGTTGGTGGGCTGTTGCCTCCGCAGCAATGATCTAGATTTGCTGCAGAGCAGCAGTAACGGTGGAGCTCATACCTTATTAGACAATGCCTGTTTTGGGGAATGTCAGTCACTGTTGGCTGGCTGTGGTGGCGGCTCGAATTGCGCCTTAATATCGAACGTAGAGTTTGCCGTTTACTCTGCCTTTTTAGTCTCACGTTGGCATCGTGGCACCCTGTAAGCTTTGCCATGTACAGTGTATTTTTAATGTTACTTTTGCATTGTAGCACCCTATTAGCTCAAACGAACACGCGCACAGCACTGCTGCTGTGAAGTTAGACCAGGCTTTTGGTAAAACTGTGCGGTGCAGTGACTAGCATACTTGTTCTTTGAATGTGCGCATGCCCTTTTCTCAGTTTAGCGACAGACGTCTTCCAGCACGATGAATCGGCAGGTATTCAATCATTTTGTGTCTTGTAAAGTGCAAAAGCATTAAAAATGTTCTGCGTGAACTTCGTGTTGCTTGGCAGTCGCTAATAGGTACTGACTACTACTCGGTATTGTGTAAATAGATAGCGTACTGCTTTGCTGGCTTACCATGCTGATGTCTTGTAGACGTGAGAAAGGTTTTTGTTTGACAGCCAGGCTCCGTGAACGCTACAGAGTACAGCGGTGCCAGTGCTCTTGGAAAGTACTAGTAAAGATGTCATGCAGAAGTGAGTGAATGATTACCTTTCATGCTCACACGCAGCATGTGCTTCAACGCTTCGGGTAGTTGACTGCTGTGAGGCAGCTAAGAGCAGCGTAAATGGAGAGTACCTAAATGAATCTGGCTACTTCTGTTACTGAAATAGCTGGCACTTTCCCAAACTTTGCCCAACGCCTTGAGGAGAACATTCAGGATAACATCTTAGGTAGTTTATAGATATTTGGTAGGAAGCGAATTGATCATTCTTTCTATATTGTTATGGTGTAGAATTGCACACTATTTTTGCAGGCATTGTTTAGACATTTGATCAATGTAACAACCGTTTTGTAGCTCCGCCCTAACCTTAAAAAACACGGAAGCACGTTGAGTTTTCTCATTGCTTATGGGTCTAGGAAGTAAGCATGCTTAGAGATGCCTCGTAAGCTTCATCATTTCAGAGCTGAGCGAGGCAGAGTGAGGGGACCTGAAGTGGAACTTTCTTCAACTGATGTATCTCCCCAGCAAAAAGATACTGAATGTGTACTTGCGAATGAGCTTTCGTTTCCTGCAGAGCCCTGAGGCACCGGTCTATCACTGCATCAAGTGCGAAATTCTTTAGCTTTGGAAGATTGTGTGGGATGAACAGAGACACACAGACTCTGAAACGCGTTGGTTGTACAGTGTCGAATCCATCGTGGTGCATTCGCCGCACAAAAGTGTTACCTTTTCGGATTGTAAATTTAATGAATCGGCGAAGTACGGTTGTAGGTGCGAAGGCACCCAGATGTGAATGCGACATTATCTGTGTGACAAGAAACTGCGGGCTGAGTCACCCAGTCGCGCATCGGCACTTACCTTGCTTGATCACCATCACCTTTTTAGGCTGCTTTTGCTAGGCTTGCATTTGTGTTGCGCGTGCAGACTGGCGTCGTTATTGCGATTGTGCTTCACTCCAACGTCAGTACAGGCGTTGGTGCTGTGGGTGTTTGCCACAAACACCGTTGCGTCACTGATGAATCGCTTCCGTAATTAATTTGTCTGTGTGTGTGAGGGAAGGGAGGCGCTTTCGCAGCCCCATATTGACCTCGTCGTTTCGTCTCACGGGCGGATGCATTTCCCTCCATGCATTCTAGAATCCTTTGTCTAAAGAGTACCGTGCAGTCACAGCATTTGCTCCTCATTAACAATTATTGAGTAGATCGCGTTGTGGTAAATACACTCACCGGCACGAAGCCCTATGCCTGTGAACCTACTTCCTGAAGGAATGGGTCTCCGTGCTCGAGCTCTTTTTTCTCCTTATGAATATCTTGCGCACATAAAAGCCATCAGGATTTTGGCACGGACCTTTTGCTTTGTAAGTGAAGAACCTACTGTAGTAGGATGAATTTTGGCATTGCACGAGTGCATTTTCAATGTTTGCGTGCTATCACTCAGACTAAATGTAGTCAACAACAAAATACCTGCAACATTTCTGCTTCTTCGTATTATCCTTTAACCCTGAAGCATAAATGAAAGTTAGTGAATGACCGCTGCAAGGCTCACAAGCATGTGTGGTAAATAAGACTGGAGCTTCGGTAGTGTGGCATTGCCTTGACGTGGCGTAGCGTTGACGCGTGAGTGGCTGATCTTTTGTTTCGATGGTGGCGCAAACTGCGTTTGAGTGGCTATAATGACTTAGTCACATTTTATTGCGTGACGCACACGTGTTTGATTGCTGGTAAAGTGCCTTTTTCTTACCTTTGTTACAGTAGTCAGCTGCCAATCTTGTGAGCCTACACTAATGGCTAACTAATATCACGGATTTTGCGGCTTTGTCGAAGGAAGTAAGCATATTCATCGTGCAGTGGTATTGGGTTCCGACCACAGATGTTGGAAAAAATGGTTGACAATACGTAGTTACGTCCAGAGACAAATTGCAACAAATATTCAGCGGTTTTCGCAGGACGTCCAAAGTGACAGAACGTTTCACTTGCGTGGTGGCATTGCTTTGAAGCGATGAAAACTCATGCTTTAGTTGGGCTGATGTACTGCTTCATCAAGCTCTAGTTAACTGTGTGTCTGTTCTGCTAGCATGCTGTAGCTCGTAAACGTCAAAGGCTCATTCGTGTTGCTTTCCAATTGGTTTTGCCACACGGAGTAATCATTCGCGAGGTTCAGCGACTGACAGCGTTGTACTCTCCGGAGTAAGCTGCGTGTTCTGCAGTACAGAACTGCGAGTTGTGCAGAATGCAAGGAAAACGTTTCAAGGCGGGGCCCGTAGCGCTTCTTTTTAAACGACTTCTGGATATGTGGTAGCTGCTGTAGTGGTGAAACTGCGGATAAAGTCGCTATGGCTGCGATGAAACCATGTGCCATTATGCGCACACGTTTATGTCAACATGGTAACTTGGTTCTGCATGCAACTGGTTCAGCTGATGTTACGCGAATAAAGGCCTTCCTGTGAGACAGATACACAAAGAGGCAAACGCGTACTTGCTGGTGATGCGTAGGGACTGTTTGCTAACACACGTGCTACTCGCACATGCTTTGTTAATGCCGTGCACTGTTGACCTTGCGTTTTTTGACTGTGCCAAGTGCGTTTGAGACAATGTACGAAGCTACTAAGCCGATATTGTTAGTAGCGCCTGATAGTTTTTCTTCAAAGACCCACATTATACGTGTGACATTCCCCCGCATAATGAAGTCACGTCGACCGTGGCACTTGCAAATAACTTTTGCTGGATTATCGTCCCACAGACGTTACACGAGCTAGCATGTACAGCATTGCGAGATGGATCGAATCTGCTTGTCATGCCAGTACACTTAGATTCAATTGCCTGCAGCCGCGTCGCGCCAGGACGCAGACCGACAACCAGCATATGCCAAAAACAGGTGATATGATTGCCACAAAGAAATTACTAAACTTGCTGCATGCATTGAGTGCTTCAATCAATGGTGCTTAGGTGGAATTTCTCTTCGTACAATCAGAGATCCCGATTGTGGGTAGCGCGGTAAACACGATCTGCCGTAGCGATACTGCCTCCACGGTTGTAGACGTGAGTTGTGTGTGCTATGAGTAAAGGGGGACACTGTCTGCGTTAGCTGAAGAGTATGTTGTCCTTCCCCGACCAAATTTTCTGGTCGGCGTTGCGCAGTCGCGGAGTTGCATTAATAGCGGCCCACCAATTGTAAACAGCAGTTGCACAGCTAAGGTCTCATCGCCCAACGAAGAACGTGCATCGTATGCAAACCTAGCGACGATTGCTTGGCTTAAAAGCTTGTGAGCAATAAATGTTGCGTGCGGGATTAAACTCAAGGCATGCTGGTAGGCGGTCATTGTTTTGAAACCATGACACTGGGTGTCTTGCCAGGTTGCTTTCTTTCCCTCGAGGGCGTGACACTGAATTTAGTCAGGCTGCGTGTCAGCGCATGAGCAGCAAGAGTGTCCAAATACAACACCTTTCACCGGAATCCAGTCACATCTTCCGTGATGGTACTGCTAGCACGAGAGTACCTTTGGGCCATAAGTAGAAATCAGAATCCCATAGCCATAACATATTGCACCAGCTCTTGAATATTTACCATGCGCCATATGCAGCGTCATGTTAATTGAGCAGCTTACACATAAATGTGCATATCTACGAGAACAAACCGCACTGCATTGCTGTTATTGCACTGCCGTAGTTTTAAAATTGGAAACTCCGAATCGAGATTGACTGACACTATAGTTCTAGCCACACAACCTCACAAATGAATACGAATAGGAACGGAGGTGCAGGCTTCAAAAGTCTTAAGTGTTTTGGGCGCGCCCTACTGATAGCTGTCTTGAAACTGTGAGGTAGTGTACAATCCGCTGCTTATATTGGCTCAGATTGTGCGCCGTGCATGGCTAAAAGTGTAAAGTATTCGCAAACGCTTTCAGGAGGTATCCGTTTACTTGGAGACCGCAGTAGCGTGTAGCTTATTTTTTTGCAGAGAGCTTCAGGACGATCATGCGTACCAGTGCAGTTGCAACGTTTTCTGCGTGGATCTCGTTCCGTGAGTGATTGTTCTACGTAGATAGCCGAATGCACCGGACATAAAAACACTGCTCACGTAGATGATCATTTTTATGCCATAGTTTGGTCATCTGCAGATGTGCTGCTAACACGCAGACTAATGGTCGGCCATGGTTCAAATCAAACAGAGATACCATAATATTCTTTGCACTTAATTCGCTGGGAAGCAACTGTCAGCAGTGGCGGAGACACTATAAGGTGCTCAAAGCATTTGAGCTTATTCGTTTTGTGCGTAGAGCTTACTTCTGCGGGACGTTTCCTCATCATGCTACGTCGCATTGCTGGAGCTGACTTTGCTTGTGAGTGTGTGCTGTCCTGCGTATGCAGCAGAGATTGCTAGTTGCTATTGGGGCATGGATGGTGGTTCTAGTTCTATGAACGATCACACTGCCATTTGTAGCAGCAACAGACGCAAAAGCATTCGATCGTGGATTCACTGTCTTCAGGTCTTCGTTGAAATTTAGGTGAGCGGTTGCCTCGTGGAGACGGACGCAAGGATGAGTGCCACTAGGAAAATGAATGTGGAAGTGTGTGTGACACGAAATGCTGCAGTTGCCCATAGTGTCTATTGCATTTTTGGCATACCCTTGGTGCCGCAATTGCCAGGTAGCTAAACGCACGTGCGGGCTCACAGCTTCGCTAGTACAAGCGTGCGTTGGCCTAGTTGTGGGACTGAGTTGACCGGAACTGTGCAATGCTGCTAACAAATGCCTGCGTGCCTCCTTGTTGATAAGGTGCCGTTGTGTGAAGCAATAGAAGTTCGATGTGCGTATATGGCGACGACGCAGACGCGTCTCGCATTCCCTGCATTTGCGTCATATAGTTTCGTCACGTATATACGGCATATAACTTGCGCAGCTCGAGATGAGCGTTACAAGACTAAACGACAAAGGTATAAAAGTACAGGCAGATGCGTCAGACAAATGTAGAGGTGACATGCGAGCCCAGTAATTATGTATTTTGTGGAAGTGTGAATTATTAAAACTTCCAGCAAGTGCGTTAAGCAAATTAGTTGGAACAGCTAAGGCAAACAAATCAAACGGCAAAGTGGTAGGCGCAGCATTCTATGCAGTGCGGACTTTACCTTCTCATATTTGTACTACTGCTTTGGTCTAATGGTGGAATTCATGGTCAGGGCGCCACCAAAATTTCACATCGTTCTGAGTCACGTAGTAGCGCATGTGAACGGCCCTTGCCTGTTGTCCATGGTGAAGTTTTCGAGTTGCATACTTTTGAAATGCAGCAGTATCCTCAGCGAGGGCACTTCCAGCAGGCTATGCGGGCGCCAGGAGATGCTATACGCTGACTGTCAAGCTCCAAAAGGTGTGTTGTGACCCAAGGGCCAAACAAGAAATGAGCCAGATCACATGTAGTAAATATCTTTGTTGGATTGGGCTGGGTCAAGCTTTTGAATCTAAAGGCGTATGTAAAATATGATACGTCGCCTCCTTAAGAGTGGCGCGATCGTGTGATTCAGTGGTTTGTGCGTTGTTGTGTATGGAGACGGGTCATATGCTGCAGTCTAAACAGAGCTTTCGCCCAGCTGGGTCGTGTCACTGTTGACCATTTGTGCAGCGACAGGCGCACATGACTGGGATCTTCGGTGTACAGGAAATTCTCTGTGTTGCAGATCAAGTAGAGGAAGGCTTTCACGGCTAATTTCTTTTTGTGGATAAGCTTACCGATTTGGTTGACAGGCGCATGAGATGATATATTTGCACGTCACACAAGCCTAGGATAAAATAGTGTTCTGCACGAAGCTGATGACACAAAGCCGACTAGCTCTCAGTAAATAGTGCAAAGAACGGCTTGCAGTTGGTGTGTTTACTTCGCTTGAGCACTTGAAATAATACGACAGTTCAGATGCGCGAACATCAACGTTTACTAAAATTCACCGCAAGGCGATGCACGCTTGCTCTTCTTTTGTAAAGTTCCGTCGCATGCTTTCGATGGCAAAGGATTCTTTACTCTGCCATTGCCAATACAATTTGAAAGCAATTGTGGAACACGCTTCTAGGTTGGAAGGCGCTATTTCATTCGTTGAACTAGGCATCCCTGCAATCCTTGCTCTGTGCACAGCAGCGATAAATATAAACGGTGACTGCCAGGTACAATAAGTGAAAAGTTGTTTCCCGCCGCGCCAAGCATGGTCTATGTGCAGGAACAAGCGTTCATTGTGGTTGAAACGCTGATGACAGCCTAGGTCTCTTTTGTTAGAGGCACTGCGCTTATCGAGACGTGTCTTTGACATTTCATGTTGTCCTGTTGGCGTTGTGCTTGCTGTTTAGCTGATGTGAGCTCCCCTCAGTGTGCATGAACCGTCTTTGTTTAATGAGCACCACGCGCTGGCGTCTGCTAGCCGTTCACGTGTGTGTTGCTTGCACATTGAGTTGAGCAGAGAGACGTGTTGTCCTGTGTAGTCGTGCATCACTTTTAGTTCCGTGCGTGGGTAATTTATGTGGCTGATTCTAGCAATCTAATGAGTGTTATTGGTACGCAAAACTCACCTGCGTGTTCGCTGTCCAGATGTAAAAGCGTGATTGATGTATTGGAAGCTGCTTGAATGCACCGTGGAAAAACGAACTTCCAGGAAGTGAGTTAAGCTCTCTTTGTGGACAGACGAAGACGCCGCAGCATGTTAGGTCCTTGACATTTATAATTTCAAACCAAGCGTTTGCATGCTGCACACGTTTTGCCTTGATATTTTTCGGCCACAGCTATGGTATTGACCGATTCGCACCATAGCATTCGCGTAACAGCATGCATAGAGGAAAACATAATGTGATGGATAGCACTGCTACGCCAGTTGCGTGTTTTTGTCTGGCCCCTCATATGCTGCTACGTCACTGGTGAAGGTGTTATCAAAATACACAGAGACGATTATTACAGGCTGGGATGCTGCGTAAAGCTTTTATTAGAAATGCATCAATCACGTATGCTGTGAGAAACATGTTCTGAACAAGGTGATATGCAAGAGGAAACAACAGTGGTGTGTTGGACAGGTGAAGCCTCTACTTGCGCAAAAGTGAATCGAACTTCTAGAACAGCTGTGGTGGGACTGGCAATGGGCGTTCGTCGTGCTATCCAAAGATGCCCGGGAAGAAACGGGGCAAGATGTCTGTTTCTGCTTTTGTCGTGCACTCGCCGCCTAGTTGCCTAAGGCGTGAAGGGCAAAGAGTTAGTTGTGGGTACTTCTTTACTCTTGTGAAAGAAGTCGACACAAAAGCTCTGCAGTGTAGGCACAAATATGCCTTTGCCGCGCAAGCGTCAGGGCAATGCAGAACGAGTATCATGTCAGCTTGCTCGACTTCTTGGGCTACGCGTCAATCAACACAGGTGTTTCCGAGCTCCAGCGAGTACGTTGGGTAAATCTTCCTACGGGCATGATGTTAGTTCACACAAAAAAGAATCAGAAGTGCTGTCGAAAGAATGCGTGCATTGTATGTTTCTTTGTGCTGCTGACCACTACAGTTGCATTGCCAGGGAATGTGGGTTTACTCAAAAAAAATTACACAGCAGATAAGTAGAGGACAGAAACCTGGATCCAGGGTTGGACAAAGATATTTTGTGCCACTCTTTGCCCAGGACTTTAATAGAGTAGGCACCATCTATGCACTGAATTGAACAGAGGCTCGAAGGTTCCTCTTTCGCTGAATCTGCACTTCCTAAAAGGGGAACCAGCAACATGTGAATTCACCACTGAGGAGGATTTCATTTGTGTATGCAAGGAAGATACTTTTCCAGACGTGCTTTTGTGTTTGCCGCAGTACACCGCAGGTTGTGGACGCGGCTAACTGGTTGGGGGTTGCCAAGGTGCTATCATAGTTGAGTTTCTTTCATGACGAGACACTTGGGTAAAGGCACAACTATGTCAGCAATACACTCAACAGCATTGTGTGCGATACCTAAGACACATGTTTGATTTGCAGCTTCGGAACGTTTTTCATTTATAAAAAACGTGCGATTTATCGGAAATATGTAAGTCTTTGGCACTAGCATAAGACTCATTTGTATTTCTTTGAGTTCAGCATTTCCTTCCGTGGACATTCCGCGAATCGTGCTATCGACAAGGCCAAATGTTTTCACAGCGAGTGCGGCAACCATACTGTTACAAATGGCGCGCATAGCACAACGCGCCAACCATGTGTCCTTTTAGCATTCACCGGGTGCACCGGCGGCGTTGACTGTGACGTAACCTTCCCTGAACCCTAACAAGCTAAAGTATTGAGTGCATTCAATCTATCATCATTGGCAACAGTTTTTGTTTCTTGCTTGTGCTTTACCGGGCCATAGAACGAACGTCACCTGGCAGTGTACACTTCCCTAGAGAAAAACATGATGAATGAATGGCAAGACAAATGCAGCCGGTTATGCGTATGCCTAAGATCCCGCCGCCAATAGTGCTACCACGACATCTTTGGCTGCAAGATTCGTCCACCGATGTTTACACACCTCTCTGAGATTTGACCCCTTGCATTGATGTTGGATTATTTCTGCTTCGTGTGTTACTGTTTTTTCCCATTGTGGCTATGGTACAGGCGCTTTCGATACAGTGGACTGCCGAATGCATGGGCTCTGTAGACCTAAAAGATCGTTTACTTGATATTGACGATATGCATGCGTTCAAAGATGTTTTGGAAAGTCGACAAGACGAAGATATCTTTACACAGTTGTGAACGTCTGGAAGGGCCTTTGACATTTTGTTTTGTTACAGGACGCGAAAGGAAGCATACAAGCACAATGGAAGCTTTGTCGGAGTTGCAGTTGGTATGTTACGCACTTCAAAACAGAGGGCATAACATAAGGCTGGCTAAATGCATAGGGAGAGCAGTGAATGAAGCGTCTATTCGGTTGTGCTTTCACTCACTGAAGTCTCGCTAGTTTTGTTCAGTTATCTGCTAAACACGGTTATGCAAGCTGCGTTGCTTTCTTTAATTAGATTCTCTTGCTGCAGTGCTAATGTCTGGAGAGACTCTGCCCGAATTCAGAAGGGTCATCGTCGACGGGTGTATTATCGAAACCTACTAGTCTGTTTGACTTTTCTGCGTCTTTTAAGAAACGATTTGAGCAGGATGGGCACGCTGATAAGGACTTGTTTCTTACATGTGGCTAGTGAATGTGCTTTCAGTGAAGGTATGTCGTTGTGGCAACCCTGCGTTTTCGCCGATATAACTCGATTTTCCATGTCTGTGCGCGTTGCTGTGATTGCAATATTGTTCGCTTTGTTTTGATGACGGCTTAATGCTTGCATTTGTTCTTGTCATGCAGCTTGAAGCCCCGTAGACCGAAGCATAATTGTTTGATAACTGGCTCATGATTGATGGAATCATCAAAACGCTGCAGAGAGCACGAACAACAACGAATGCGCGCTTTTCCCTCACACACAGGGTTGCACTGCCAGAATTATAGGGGCGCCCAATGTGATACTACCAGGAGCCATGAAATTGTGATTTAGCTGTGGTGGGAACAAAGGCTGTGAGTTGGTCACATTGTTGGCCGGTGCGGCAAACTGCGTTAAACGCGACGGGGAGTTCTGTGTTCAAGCTCCAAAACTGCAGCTTTAACAATTTTCCTATGTTATTTAGCTCTAAATCCACAGCTTGGCCGATAGTAAGGGTGGGATATTCTTATGCGCTGACAACGTGCACATCTTTGTGAAGCAAACATGAATTCTGAAGCCTGGCAAGCCGCACGCTCGCTATGAGTACATTTAACTTATGAGGCTTTCGTCTATAGATTTGGCCACCGACGCACTGGACACACACAGAGTCATATGCGTACTTATCCTTCACATGTTTTAAATTTTTGGCAGTGGGACATATTGTGCGTTTAGTGCAGTGCCTACAAACGTTCAGCTGGTGCGCTCAACATATTCCATGCTACAGCTGAAGCGACTGACACTCTGCGTTGCCTTATCTATCGTCTTTCAAGTGACGCAGGACATTGCACAGTCTGCGGGCTTTTTTCGGATTTCTAGCACATACAACGAACCGTGCTTGTCATTGAACTATCACGCTGAGTTGTTTTGGTGTGATCTCACATATGGTTGGCCGGGGAGTACAGATATGTGGTCACACTGTGGGCGTCGCCAATGTTTACATGCTATATGCTGCTGGGTGGTCACCCCAGGTTTTCGGAGCATCAAGGGAGGTTATATTTAATTTATAGGCCCTGGAGCACAGAACTCGGAAGTTACGGAGTATTTTGTGGACGAAAGCGTCAATGTTAAGTATACGCTTAGCTATGTAGCGAGTTCTTTGTCTGTTCGCCAGGCATTGCTTCGTGATACGTTAGCCTGTCTTTAACTTGTTGTGCAGAATTCCAGACTCCAGAGTAGTGAGACGCATTTATTGCTGCGTGCACTGAACTTTGTAGCATGACTCCACCGTAAACGCCTTTGTAGACCACGCACTTGCACTTATAATGTACAGCTGCAAGGTACATGCATTTGGCTGCTGAGAGGATAGCTTCATAGCAAGGGGAAATGCAAAACCAAGATGTTCCTGCATTCAACCTTCTATATGCAGCTGCCCACGAGTCTGTGGGGAACACAGAAGAGCACAGGCGTATTCATTGTTGGACATTGCACGATGGTGCTCGATCAGCGTATCATTTTTGCGCTTGTAGTTCGTGAGTATAGCGTTGAAAGTGGCGCAGCTTCTAGCGCTAGACAGGTGTGCTGCGAACCAGTAAAACTGATCGTGTCGTGGGTGTTCTTGCTTTCGTGGCCGTTCTAGTCCCATGCAAGGATACTCTCTGCTTGCAGTCTTCAGCTCTTCCGCAGCAACACTGTAGCAAAGTTTGCAGTCGAGCGCATTTTTATCAGCCGAATAGTCTTGCTTGTTTTTAACCACGTTTCTTTTGCGTACAGTCATACTGGCAGGAATGGTGCCCGAAACAAGTTCAGTTGACGGGGGACAATTTCTTGTACTGCGCGTGCTTCTGAAGTGTGTTTAATGTTGCAGAAGGCGCTGTTTCGGCTTTATTCGTGGCAACTATAGCTGACGTTCAGGAAGGCTTGCTTAAGGCTTACAGTATCGATGCTGAGGACAGGGGTCAGTGAATGGGTGCGGTGTATAATGCCCAATGCGTGCCACTGACTGACCTGATAGCAGCGTGATTTATGACTTTGGAGCTCACTTCCCAACTTGCGTGTTGCGTAACAACTGAGGCTAGAGTTCTTAACTGCTGGTGCATGGTTTTCAGATCATATTATCTGCACAGTTTTAGAAATCAAGTAACATTTCTGATTTTCGACTGAATATAACAGGACAACGACGCTTCGCATTAGCGCACTATAATGAAAGCATCTGGGGCTTCATTAGACTGTGAGGATGATCTGCGAGCAGTCTAGTGACACCCTTTCTTTGAGTGAAAGGGCAGTTTCCAGATAGCACAGCCATTCTCAAATTGCAGCCAGTAGATTACTTGCAAAGCAGGATAATTCGTTAGCCGTACCGCTGTGCAGACGCAGAACCATTTTAGTGTGAAGCCATGACAGTGCGTTCCTTCTCAACGTGCTCTGCTTGGGACAATCGCTGTCATCATCATCATCCCGACGGGCGCGAGAATGGATTTTGTCCGGTGCCTTTCAATGTATGTCAAAAGTGCACTCAGACATGAGACTCCGCATTCGGGCTCATCAAATTACACGATGCGCACTTTTGGAAAAATATGCTGTCGACTCCTAGCAAGGGGGGACTTCCTAAGAGGTCTTTATCCCGCAATGCCTCACTCTATAAATATGCTGTTCCCACCACAGAAAGAACCTCTCAGTGAATGAAGCGTGCTTATGCCCATGTTGCAGGTACATCTGACGCTACAGGCTCTTGGTCGACTAATTAAGCCTGCCGTCTTGCGCCTGTGTCACGCCTCAACCCCAAAACAGTGGTCCCCCTTTATGAGGGACTTTTCCGACTGACTGTGGTGGTTCCTGGTATTAGTCTCTGTGTCAGCCGTACATTGGTTCAGTTCAACGCAGTTTACGGTGTGCAGGCATTTGGTTGCTAATTTGTCCACATGCTGCGAACATCTCGGCTTGAACTATTGTTCATATTGTGCTGCTAATGCCATAGGTGAATCGCAAAACTGAGTAGTTGGATAATGCAGAAACCGCAGCCATACCGTTCACCCAAGGATGCAGGAGCTTTGCATGTGGTGCAATGGTTATTAACTGGGCACTGCAATACAATGCAAAATGTACTTGACGCTGCAGTTGGTGCGTAAAGCTCATTCCGCGCGGCGCTTTAATCTCCGAAAAATTTCGGGAACGTCACTGGCTCATTTCGCGACGAAGGCATTGCGCGGCTGCACGAAAGTATTATTGGCGTCCTTTTACTGCATTTACAGAGAACGTTGTGATTTCTTCACCTTGCTTGCACCCGAAATAGCAAGTGAGCGTGATCTAAGCTGTGCAACGAAAAATAATAGGACACGCCGTAACCCCTCCATGCAGTTTTCACATGGCCAAGGGAACCACTATGCATCTGCGGGACCAAGACCCTAGATGATACATAATTTTACGCAGTAAAGAAAGGAGGGCCTGAATGAATTCTAAGCAGAACGTGATCTGAACGAGTCAGTGGCAAAGAGTCATATTGCATGTGCGAGTGTGTATAAGGTTAATCTCGACCTAGCCCTCTGCTCATACTTTTTGCTCCACAATAATGGGCACTGGCGTGCTGACCATAGATTGGCCACTGTGACAGTAGAACTTCTGTTTGTGCTTTAATTGCACTTTTGCTTGCCCTATGCGCAGTAACGAAGCCACAGATATTTGGTATACTATTTGGTATACTCACACTCAATTGAGGAACACCTGAGTTTTCCCCCGAGAGCACGAGACTGGTGACTGCAGCTGGTGGGTTATGCAAGTTGCCCAAGGCAGGCAGAGCCACATTTTTTGCTTATGTTGGACTTGCTTTGAAACTACGAAGCTAGACGGTATGAACGTTCACTAGAGTTCTGAAAAAGTGGACAGTAAGTTTACGACTCTGCAGAGCCTGATATCACGAGTTTGACCTTGACCTTTTTTACAATGCTATCTTCTCGTTGATTGCGGCGTTCTCATGTTTTTTAATACGAGCTTCCCTCTTCGCGTAGCCGGAAAATCCTGTATAGCACTGGTCGCTCACTTCACTGAGATGTGGGATAGCCACATACATGCTTATGTGACGGCGCTCAAGCGTGATCATGTTTTGCACTGCGTGGTTAGTTGCTGCGAAGCTATGCACAATCACAGAATGTAAGACAATATTTGAGAGAGCTGGAGGGATAACCTAATTCCATTTTTCGACTGCTCAGCTTTAATTTTGCTCGTAAGGACCTATTCCGCCACCTTGCTTGATCCTTCAAGGTCGCACCACATGCAAATCTTAGCATCAGTCTTGAATCACAAAAATCCATGGAGTCAGACGCATCACTTGTTTTGGAATGCTGCTGCTTTTGTTAATGATATGCTTTCAGCAAGTGCGCTGACTGTCATAGGGGACCAGGAACAGGTAACGTGCTTGCCGCTTATAATGGGCTTTAAGTGCATAGCTGAAAAATGTCGATTTAGTGGCTGGGCCAATGCGGTTTCTGCCATGCGTGCGACAGGCGACGCAACTGCTCGTGCACGTGTGTAGCTGCGACGTAGCATTTTCTCTTATATACTTGTTTTACTGTAGGACATTCAACATTTTGTGGGCAGATCATCGTTGCTTCAGTCTCACCTTATTATGGCATTTTCTAGGCACATTAATCGGGCTGCTAGTTTGTTACGGACATTGAAGACTTTGCAGCGTGTTAGCCGTAAAGAGCGAGCAATTCGCAAGCCTTAACTCGTGGGTGTACCAGCGAACTGATATTGTTCGGAGAAGCAGTAACCCAGCACAAACTGACATTACGCGTCTCGATTCCGAATAACCCAAGGTGCGCGT
This sequence comes from Eimeria tenella, assembly GCF_000499545.2. Taxonomy (NCBI): domain Eukaryota; phylum Apicomplexa; class Conoidasida; order Eucoccidiorida; family Eimeriidae; genus Eimeria; species Eimeria tenella. The sequence goes on from NW_013541474.1 coordinate 530,928, forward strand.
TTGCACTTTCATTTCCTAGTGGAACTACATTGTTTGCCGTTGCTCATCCACGTTGCGATACATTGTATGACAGAGCTCACGCTGTAAATGTTGGGGGGATCAACAGTTGGTGCGCTGATCGCTTTTCTGTTGGCACAACGGTGTGCACTCAACGCAAAGTGCAATTCTAACATGTTCGTGCTTTTAAAGCAGCACAGTCATATAAACGACGTCACCGAACTTGCGGCGGGGTTTCGTGAGCTACTGGGGTTTGGGTGTGATATCAATGCTGAATCCGTTGTGCACCATTTAAAGTGTACATAAGAGCAAATACGTCGTCTGCACCGTAGTTATCAGCTCTCCAGCAGACTACCAGGGAAACTGCCGTCGTCGCAATATGCTTTCTGCACTGAATTTTAACCCTACTAAGAAAACAAGTGTTCAGTGCATACATACCAGGCGCACAACCGTCACTGTAGTTCATGTTATAGGTGGAGAAGCTTTACAGATTGCCAAACTGTGCGTGGAGCATCCTCGGTTGGGTGAGGCGGCAACACGATTTGCAAATATCAGAAATATGTATCATTTTATGTCGGCGCTACTTCAGATGATAAAAGCAGATGCATTTGGTTGCAACTGCATTGGCGGTACGACGCCGCTTCGGCCCAAATTCTAGTGAGTTTTGGCATATTGATTACTTCACTACAGTATCTGTTAAAGGCGGTGGTATAAGCATCTCATGGCAGACATGACTGTATACGGCTTGCTAGAGCGACGCCTAATGGAGGGAACGCGTACCTTGGAAACCTGGTTTGAACTTGAAGCAAGTACGCTGTGCTCACAGTGTGAAATACCAATTTTTCTTTGGACACAAAGCGGGTATTTTTCTTAAAAATTGGCATTGAGTGCACTTGCTGCCCTCGCAACCGGGTTCCAGCAAGTAAGCGTGAAATTAGCTGCCAATTGGCGGCTTCGTGCTGATCCATGCTTGGAGTTTTGGGAGCAGCTAGCGTGATGTGGGGACGTGAGCATTTGGCAAAAAAGACACCTAATCGTGAAAACATTTTCTCCACACTCACTCAAATAGGCTGCACGCAGCGTAGAGGCACTTGCTCCAACGATAAACGCTTCCGTGGAATTTTAACGGGCATTTTTGATTTGCAGTTAGTGCGTGCTGTCATGTCCATAAGGTGCCAGTCAAGTGCCCGATTGTATCAAGCTGCCGACAGTGCAGACCACTTCACGCCTGATTGTACTTCCCCACTTCGAAACTACAAGGGCCCTAGCGATGTTATTATTATTGCTTCAGCGCGTCAGTGCGCATTGCAAATGAGAAGTAGATGCGCTGTTTACATGGGACACGGCATTTTGCTCTTTTGCTCAAACATGCATGGGAAATGTAATTATCCCTTCTTTCGGGTCATCGTGCCGACAAATATCACGCGACTGTGAGTTCAGCAATGCTAGCGGCCTCTGCAGCACAGGTCGTTTTCTACGCATCAGTAAATCTTTTACCTCTGACTAGTCTCCAGAGACAATTATTTGTCATGCATGGTATGGGCACTGCTGCTGTTCATTCTTTACTGCAACAATCCTGTATCTGCGTGAGAATGGTGTCTATAGTGCTGACTACAAGGCACCTACTTGAGGCGCTGGGCCCATGACGAGCTTAGATGCAGCATTAAAATGACTGTTAAGCACCTTCCGTTCATGTTGCGGACAGAGGTATGCTCGGCGGCTCAGGAGAGAACATCTTGTTGCAGTGAAATTCCCGCTGTGCTGTGAACACTTGAGTTGCGAGGCTCTCGTCATCGGTCATTTGGCTCACTGATGAGATACGTAGGCATGCAAGTGCTTCTACGATAGTGGTACAAAGCTAACAGTGGTTCTCCGCACTTTAGTGACGTGTTGCACAACAGTAGGAGGTGATGTTCCACTATGCAACCGAACTTTTAATACAGCGAATGTTCTGAGTATGGGCGAGACCGCACCTGTAGAGCATGTGCTGGGGCCGAGACAATTCAAGTACTGTGAGTGTCCTTCAACTATTGTGCACTTACCGTCGGAGTGACAGTTAATGTTTAAAATGATTCGTTCTTTCCTAAGCGTGTAAGTTTAGCACTATTCGCAGTGCATTTAACTCCCACCTGGAATCTCCTTTTGAACCATCCATACACCTGCCCTAATATCACATCGTTTCTTTTAACGTGCCAACCCAGGCGTCCGCTTTCAGATTGAATGACGAGGGAAGTTGATTATCTGCCCTTTGCGCACCCCGTGTAGTAGCAGGACTTGGCTGCAGATAAATATGCACAGCCTTACGTGAATAGCTACCCGCAGAATCAGACTACCGAGAGTCTTCATTTGGATCAGCCAGCAAAATCCATTTGTTGGTTGCCGGCAAAAATACGACAAACAGCTCTCTGGATAGTCACGTGATTGTGCGCACCGTAGAGGGACCAGGTACGACAACTCACGGCGTCTTGAAAGTTTTTAGCAACTTTAGAAATGCACGTAGTACGCTTCATTTATTGCTCAAAACAGCAGCTGCTGACCAGTGCTTCATTTGTGCAGGAGGCCCATCCGAAAACTACGGCACTGCATGCAAGCGTTGCTCTGGTGACGACTTGGATTGATATTTAACCTAGCACCCCAGCGAGCTCCCAAGATTTCTTTGTGCATCAGCAGCAGGTACGCGTAGCATTTTATGGCTGGTACAGAACTGGTGCGAGTATAGAACTACGTCTTCACTTTGTTTGAAGGGACAATTTTCTGGCTCCACTGATGTTATCAAGAACTCACGCCGAGCTGCGGCAATAAACAGAAGCTGATGCCCTCTACTCCCCTGGACGTCTCTTGTTTACGTTGAGGAAGTTGAAGTGCAACTTAAATGCCATGCAGGCTTTGGTTCCAGTCACTTTTGTGGCGAGTTACGCCTTTGCTTGCGAAAAAACGCTCTGGACGTGTTGAAGGAAGGCTTACCACGTACGTCGCTGCCTAGCGTCACTGCTGTTGCATGGATGAGTGACTCTACGTTTCTCTTGGTGCCAGTAATTGTATTGCGTATGCAACCATCTGTATCTCCCTTGAGCTCGTAAAAAGTGGCAGCACGCTGACTACAAGAGGCTGGCGATGAGCTTACCTCACGCTGCACATAAAATTTACTAAGACGTCGTATAAACGCAGGAACCGTAGCTTCTTTGTGTCACATAGTCAAGGAATATCTGCACGGAGTTCAACAACAGATATCCATAAGAGCTAAGGCCTAAATCAATGCATACACGTTTCAAAACAGATTTGACACAAGTAACTTTCAGTCCCACTACCTGTCGGCTGCGCATACGTGGTACTGAATGGCTTGCACAGCGCGCTGTGCTGACGGGGTCTGAAGTGCTGTCAGTCGCGTCAGTGCGATTTGTGTGCATTGGCGTCGATGCATGTGTGCGACTTCAGTTGTACAACGTGGGTTTTGTAGTTGAAGGAGAGTTGCCTGCAAGGTATGCATTCAGAATCTGATGTTCTGTGTATGAGGATGTGTTTGCGGCGATTAGCCCTCAGGAAGGGGCAGAATGCAGCATTGTGCCTACAGCGCAAGACAGAATGCATTGTCTGGAAACGCTATCTTTCAAGCTAGTGAGATTCAGTGGACAGATTCCGGCTTCAGTGTAGAGACGGTGAAGGTGTTGCTTGAGTATGAGGTTTTGGGGTTGGCACTGTGAACAAAGCAGTGTCGACTGGCTCCAGTCACCAATTTGTGCTTACATATATTGAACCCGTTTATCCAGATGAACTCCTTTATCCATTTGAAGATAACGTAGTAAAACTGCATGTTAACTAGTGAGTTGGCTTAATGATATCGTGACGACGAATTGCAGCGATAAGGTTATGGACGCACTTGCGAGCTGAGATGCCATATGGCTGGAGAGTAGTCGCATTTGTGTCTTCCTAACATCCGTATGACAGGCACGAAGAATTTTGGTAGCTGATAAGACAGGTAGAGGCATAAAATATGCATAGCTGGATTGAATGTTGGACGGTGGTAGAACGTACTCTGCTGGGTGCATATAAGCGCAGGACAACGCGCTTCCGTGTTGGTCGAGCACACTTAACTGAGCGTTGCACTCTGTGGCATGAACGACCAGTTTTTAGTGCGGCGGCGGCACTCCAGCGCGCTGCTGGCTTGACTCAGTAAATATGTGACAGTCAATAATGATGCATTGTCTCAAATGCTGGGAGGGCAAGCACAACAACTACACCAGCTCGGATTACAACTGTATATGTGAGTATTTAAATACCTTTTCAGGAACACTTGGGAAATATGAGGAACAATAGTACTTGGTTGGCGGCTCCAGCAAGTGCGTAGGGTAAACTGCACGGGAGAGCAAGAATAGCCAGGCGTTTGCCGCGAGTGCCTGCGCTACTCATATAAATTCACTGCTTTTGTTTTCAGATCGATCGTTTTTGGGGTCCAAGTTCGAAGCTAAACCATCTGTGGCTTGCTATGGGAGTCTTTCAGGTGCAGTGAAATCACATGGGAATGAAGCTTGTCCAGTAGCGCACTGTTATGCTAGAAGACACACTGGGGCATTGACATTTCGCATCTTTAATGTAATTAATTTCTTTGTTGTCTCCAACACTCAGGCCAGCGGCGGCATACCTTGTACGCGTGCTGCAGAACGGCTTTCGTAAAATGATCCAGCGTAAGACTGACGCTTGTTCTACTGCTGACTGGTCTGCGTTGGCTGCGGTTGGCTGGAGTTTCCAGCAAGTGCGTTGAGAACACTGCTTGAAACATGTGTAAGAGCACATTACTGTAGGTGAGTGCTTTGCTTCCAAGGGGCGGCACTTCATAGTTTCAAAGCTAGTTTGAGCTGACAGACGCTGCATTCAGTTTGACAGAAAGAGGCTGTGACCTTGCATACCCGCAAGTTTTATTTTCTACGCATTGTCGCTACATCACTGCGACGCAAAATCGATGCCAAAGTTCAATGCATAAACCACTGTACCATTCAGATGCATGAATGAAGGAGCAGGTGCAGTCTTATTTTTTCCCTAAATAATAGACCAATTGTCAGCAGAGCCAAGAAAGTCTTCACAGTTCTGTAGCCTGATTCGTGTTCTAGCAGGAGGGACCTTCGAGTAAATGAAGCTAAACGGGAGGCTTTGCTTACGTTTTTGCAGGGCAATTCTGTTCGTTGCACAGGCGGCTCTCGCACCTCCAGGTGCGTATCCGCTGCTATGGCTGATAATAGGTTGGTGCTTACGGCGCTAAGGCAAACATCGCCTCTGGCTTTCGTGGTACCATCTTGTGTGTCCACCTGTTATTCTTTTATAGCGGGCGGTGAAATATCAAAGAATGGCTTGAGTCCATTGAGTGTTTGACGAAACGTTTGCACGTTCTCTGTGAGGAAACGAACGTATGTTTCAGCTGTGCAGCGAATGAATTCATATTGTAAAACACGGATGGGGAGCCCTCTTACTGCCTAATTGCCCTCAGCGGTGTAGAGGGTAGTGCAGTGCACGGAAAACTTGCTTCACGAAGTGAAGCAAGCCTGTAGCAACTGTATCCAGTTTCAAATTGCACAGGGACTGTAGCTGACGCGTCGGATTGGCTGATCGGAGCAACAGAGCTTCAGAGCTTTGGCTGGCGTGCTTTGAAGATAGGGCTCTGCTTCCGGGCCCCACCAATGTGAAGCGAATGAAATTGCGCTGAGCACATTGAACTCATAAACCGCGTACACTTTGAAGACAGCTATCTCGTCTGTCCAGGTAGCACAGACGGGCATGGCGGTTGCTCCTGAGCCCCGTAAATAATCATTCACCCTTTAGCGATTACGCAGATATGCGGTGAATGACACTATTGCCTTGTTTCTGACCCAAACGTCTACTGCGTCTGCGGGGTGTAGACTTGTTGCAGCTTAGCGCTGATGTTGCTGTAGCTGAGTTGTTTGACCCTACTGCTAATCCTGCCTTTGCTGCGGAACTGATGGGCTCTGTGACTACTTTTGTTGGTTTTGCTGATTGCATGGTACGAGCTTTCGCATTCAGCTTGCTGCTGCTTTTTTATTTTTAAACGGTGTTAAAGGCACAGCCTTATTTTTACTGCATATGCACTACCATTATTCTTAGCATTACAGTACCTGGACGGCCAATAAATAACCTTGTGGTAAGGCCGTAGACCAGCTTGCTTTGATCTTACGCTGATACACGGACGTATTCGGCTTCACGTGTCAAACATACGAGCTTACAGCGTGCGATCCAGTGGCATTGGACTACATAGTGCAAGGTAATATGCACAAAGTGCAGGTGAGTTGAATTTGCAGCAAATACGTTTAACACGAAGAGTGAGGGAGCTTACACTGTACAACATTAGGTTAGCACTTAACCGCCGCGGCGTTCCTTAAGTTGTTTGCTGTAGCTGCATCGACTGCAGGTGATGATATCACGCATACAGGCTGTCTGCAAGCCTAGCTATCTCTTTGTGGCTTGCGAGCCCGAACTGGTCTTCCGCCGCCCAACTGTGGCTCTGCCATCGTTTTTTTACCATTTAGTCGTTAGGACGCTCTGCATGAAGCTACACTAACCGGTGGCAAAGGCACGCTCTAAACGTCAGTGTAAGCACTTCATTTTATTCCATTGTGTGAATTAATGAAAATGCATTCATCTAGTGTCAGCTGCGTCATCATCTTCGTTCACGTGCTAAACATCTGCGGCAGCTAAATGGTCTCGTTTTTTTAATTGGCTGACGCTGATGCCGTGGCTTGGCCAAGTTATTGGCAATTCAGAAAAGCACAGTACCAATGGCATGTTCGTCAGTTATAAACACGGGTGACTCTAAGGCATTATTGTAATGCCTTACACGATATGAAGTCAGCTCAATCGCAGCGCATGGCTTGAGCACGTAGCACAGCGTATGCGCAAGCTGCGGGACACTGCTAAAGTGACACATAACATAGTAGGCATGCCATATGTCTGCCAAAAATTTACGACATTGTAGTTCCTAGCGGCGCACCTTTCTTTAGCGGGACTTCAGCAGTACTCAGCGTGCCAGTAAGCTAGTGCAATAGTCAACTGGAGTATTGCCGCAGGTGTTATGACGTTAGTAGTGAAACACAAGACCACACATCGAGAAGCACAGTTGCATCTGGTAGGCAAGTTTGGCGTACAGTGCTGGTGCCTGAGCCAAAGCAGCCCACGACAAGGAAACTAGCAGTTGAACACACGCTGACATCTGCTGCGTTTATACTGAGGTCCTGGTTCTGCATGTAGCAGCTTACGCGGCCACATGTGCAAGCCTGAAAGCATCGGTGGCTGATGGGCGTCTGGCGTTCAAAACGTCAAGTTTTGTCAGTTGAGTGCTTTTGCTCCACGCGAAGCTCCCTTTTATCGCTTGTGCATTATTCCTCCAGGTACGTCGCGCCTACGGCAATTCACTTGCACCAGCCCTGATGAATTGACATAAATGTGGTTGAAAAGGACAGGAGATTTGTCGATACATCAATGACAAGCAAATCCACATATATATCGTATGAACACAAGGACAAGCATATATGTCGTACACGAGCAAAGAAGATATCTGACAAGCCTTCCGAAAACACTGTTGACAATGCGAGGTGCTGCACAAACAGTGCAAGAACTTGCTTGCTGCAGGTGGTTCCTTAACAACTTGCACGTTGCAGCTTGTTATTTTTAACGCTTAAGCCGCGAGATGCCCATAATTGGCAAAGGCTGAATCACTGGCTTGCACATAAACCATACGTTCATGCCGGCGTGTATCCTGATGTTGTCAACGGCGAAATCCCTTTCAGTCACGCTGCATGACCTGTCTTAGAGTCCCAGTTTCCCTTATGAACAAAAATGAAATTCCCAAACGAGGTATCGCCGCTCCTGCCGTCCCAATGACTCCTTCCGCAGCGAAAAAAAGCTCGAAGAAAGCTACAGCAGCAAACGTACAGCTGGAGCACCACGCAAATTAGGTGACGCAATCGCGCCAACCAACCATTCAATAATTGTGCTGCTTCGATGTCGCAGGCCTACGCATTGTTTCAGGCAGCTTAGGTGTTCCGGTGATAGGGTAATGGCAACGGCGTGACTAGCCTACCCACCCGGTGAGAAAGCGGTACATGGGTACGACACATGCGGCACATTACAGGAGTACAGGCTGAACCGGATCCTGTTGGTACGCTTCTAGAGCACTTGCGGTGCTTCCACCGGCGTTGCCCGCAGGGACGTCGACTCTTCTCAATTACTGGAGACTGGCTGCATCCCTGCTACATGGAGTGTGCTGCCTTTACCAAGAAGCACGATTGCACAGGCACTGGTACACAGAAGGTTTCTGCAGCACTGAGCATTGAGTATGACAGAAGAAACCAGTTTCTGTGTCTGTCTTGACCTTGTTGAAAAATTGGAGTCCCATGAGGTTGCAGCAAGTACGTTTACGGGGGTGCCTGACGTTGGAGGTGTGGCGTGAGCCTGCGTGCACGACTGCGTCGATTTGTTTGGCGGCTGCGGCGTGCATGCAGCTGTGTTGTATGCGCTCGTGCTCTCGACAGGGTCACAGCGCTTCTTCATCGGCCTGCTACTAGCCGCTCGCGTGCCACATGAAATGTAGATGTGTAAACCCAACTGATACAGATTCTAATCTACTAGCTAAAAGTAGGTGGTTTTCGTGAAGCCCATGGTGGATACTGCTGCTGTAGACGCAAGTTTTTTCCTGACGTAGGACTTTGTTTGCTTCATGCAGTGGCTGTCAGGCTTATAAAGACTCACTTGGTGCACGAGATTAGTGCCTGTTTATCGGCTGTGCGTTTGCCTAGTATTTGTACAGCGAGAACCGTAGTGAGTCTAGTGGACAGTGAAACATCAAGCTGACGGTTGCAAAGGGATGTAGGTACCTTGGCTTATGTTGTCGATGGGCTATACCAGGGAGGGGTCGTTCATTAACTTGAGAGGTGCCGACGCATCCGCTGGTGAAGCATGACAATGGGCTGAATTCAACCAGTGCTGAGCTACGTAAAATCTGGGTTCATTCTTGCAGCAGCAAATTTGAGGGCATGAAGAAACGAGCAGGCCTGTTGTTTGGTACAGGATGTACGTTGCGTACATTGCGTGCGACGGCTCAGGCAGAACTGCGCTCCAACTGCACTTATTAGCTTTTGTGAAGAATGCAATGCTTCGTGCCGCATCGTCGCGCGACTGAGCAGTGTTTTAACACTACGCATGCAAGTGAATTCGAGATGTGCTAGCTCGGGCAGCGTCGCGTGTTCGTGATTTCACCGGTGTGGGACATTTCGACGTGCGTAATCGCGTTGTGTGTTCGACACACCCTTTACGTGTGCCGCTGCATTGTCTGCTAAGCTGTTGATGACACGCCCTCCAAGCAGACGCCCTGGCCTTCCGTCGGCAGCTCCCTTGCCGTGAGAAATCCAGCGCTGCGAACCCAAATGATACAAATTCCAATTTAGTAGCTAGGCGTAGGTGGTGTTTGGGGATTGCATGGTGGACACGGCTGCAATAAACGCAAGCCCGTCGAGGACGTGTGACGTTGGTTCCTCCACGTAGTGGCTGCCAGGCTAAGAAAGCCTTGGGCGGCACACAGGATTAGTAACTGTTTGAGGCTGTGCACATGTCGAATTTTTGTACAGCCAGGTGGGTAGTGGCGTCTAGTTCTCCGCGACACAACTAGTTGATTTCTAACTTTGGTGCTGTTAGCACGTTAGCTGCAAAGGGACGTATGTAGCGGTACCTTGGCTTATGTTGTGGATGGGTTAGACCAGGGAGGGGTCGTTCATTGACGAGAGAGGTGCCGACGCGTTCGCTGGTGAAGCATGAGAATGGGCTGAATTCAACCAGTGCTGAGCTACGTAAAATTTGGTTGCATTCTTGCAGGAGCAAATTTGAGGGCATGGCAAGGCGAGCACGCTTGTTACACACAGGAGGTATGTTGTGTGCATTGGGTGAGACGGCTCAGTCAGAGCTGCGCTTCAGCGGCACTTATTAGTTTTTGTGAAGACTGAAATGTTTCGTGCCGAATCGTCGCGTCCGCGTGACTGAGCAGTGTCTTAACACTACACATGGGAGTAAATTTCGACATTGGCTAGCTGCAGCAGCGTCGCGTGTTCGTGATTTTACTGGTATGGGACATTTCGACGTGCGAAATCGCATTGTGTATTTGACGCGCCCTTTCCGCGTGCAGCTGTTTTGTGCCTGCAGTTGTTGTTGACGCGCACTCCATGCAAAATAAGTGTTGCTTTCCGTGGCCAGCTCGCGTTCGTCTTAAAACATCGCTGTGTTCACCGAAACGGTACAAATTCTAATCCATTAGCAAACATTGGGAGGTTAATTTGGAATGAGTAGTGGATGCTGCTGCTGTAAACACAAGGCCGTTCTGCGTGCGTGACTTTGTTCTTCCCTCGCAGTTGCCGTTTGGCGTTTTAAGGTCTGCATATTGCGCAGAACGTGCAATTATGTATCGGTCGTAAATTTGTATTTTCAGCGACATTACACCGGGTTTCTAGTTGATGGCGCACTTGTGTAGTTGTTGGCATTACTTGCAAAGGGCTGGAGATCTGTAGCTCTTTTGGTTCATATTGGCACTGCTGCATCTCGGGAGTAATTTCATACATTCTAGACACAGAATATGCAGGATGCTCCTGTTGTGTCGCAGTGACCTGCGTGGAAGAGACTTTCAGCTACGTTGCTTTTGCATTCATTGCTGCAGCGTCTGATCATTACGAAGAAGAAAGCAGAATTTCTGTTGCATTCAGGTGGTACGCCGTGTGGACTGCATGAGACGGCTCAGTCACAAGTGTACATGGACCGCATACAGATTTTATTGACGCTGAAGTTCTTTGTGCCACGTAGTCGTTGCCGTGCACATGATGATTGCATTCACGTCAAGCCTGCCATCGAACTTGGAAACTAGCTAGCTCGGGCAGTGGTGCGGGGTTGTTACGTCGTTATGAAACATAAGGCTGTGCGTTGCGATTGCAGCGGCTTTCTCGACGGGTTCACTTTGCACGCAGCTATCCTGTCTTTGCAGGTGTTTACGACGAGTCCCTGACGCATGATCTTCATCAAAGGTGTGGTGCTGGACTGTTTGCATCATCGCATCAATTTGTTTTGGTTCTTTCACCCCACGTGCAGTCGTGTTCTCTGCGCAGGTGCTGTCGACACGGCCACCAAACGTAAACATTGGCCAGCCACTTACAGTGAATCGCCACGTGAAATGCCGCTGCGGAAGCTTGAAAAGGGCAAATTCTGGTTCTTGAATGAGCAACATGTAGATTAGATAACACACAAAGCCCCGTTTGGGCATATGACTTTGTTCGCGTCCTGCAGTCTCCGTTTGGTTTATGAAGACTTTCGTGCTGCCCAAATCAAGCGCCTGTGTATCGGCCTCGCCCTTGTCTATTCTTCGTACGGCGACATGAGCAATGGTTTCTAGTAAATGGGTGTGAAACACAGAACGCACACATTTGCTGCCTTAGCGTGACAGTTTCTTGTGGGTACTCAGGTGAGCACAGTTTTACTGTACGATGCAGTATGCATTGCCGCACGTAATTGCAGGTTGCACTTGGTAGGTTGTTGCAACTGTGGGAACGCATGGGTGCAGGTCCAGACGAACTTGTGCATTATTTAGGCGCATTTTGGTAAAAGACGTTTGCCGATGAGGTTGTTCTGTGCACTTTCAAATGAAATAAGGAGAAGCGGGCGATGTATGTGTTTATCGTCTAGGATGTATGCCGTCTTATGCAGGCGTGTGTTGAGTACGTTGAGATGCGCGTTCCGACGAAACCGCATGGAAATGTATGTGTGCGTACCGCGGTGGGTACGAAGCATCGATAAATGGATGCAGTGGCAATATGCTGGGTACTGCGGTCCTGCCGTACTACGCTTGTGCAATATGTGTGGCGAGCTCAAGGGAAGGTATTTACGCACAAGTGCGAGAGTGTCACGGTCGAAGGCCTCACGTGACGTAACCACCTGATACAAGGAATGAGGTGCACCACGCATTGGCTGGGGCTACGTAATGCAACGACACAGCACAGGTGTTGATCGTACGCCTAAATCGCCAGTGTGCAGTAAGCCGATCTAATGTAGCACAGAAAAAAGCCGTCAGAAAATAAGCGCAGCTGCCTTGGGGGTCCAGATGGTATGTCACACGCATAACCTGGGGCGGCTGCGGCAACGGAACAATCAGCGATTGTGTTGCTTTGAGGCCCTGAGGCTACGCATTGTTTCAGGCAGTAGATGTTCCGATGATAGGGCAATGGCAACGGCGTGACTAGTCTACCCACCCGGTGAGAAAGCGGTACATGGGTACGACACTTGCGGCACGTTACAGGAGCACAGGCTGAACCGGATGCTGTTGGTACGCTTCTAGAGCACTTGCGGTGCTTCCACCGGCGTTGCCCACAGGGAAGTCGACTCTCAATTACTGGAGACTGGCTGCATTCCTGCTACATGGAGCGTGCTGCCTTTACCAAGAAGCACAATTGCACAGGCACTGGTACACAGAAGGTTCCTGCAGCATTGAGTATGACAGACGAAACCAGTGTCTGTGTCTGTCTTGACCTTGTTGAAAAATTGGAGTCCCATGAGGTTGCAGCAAGTACGTTTACGGGGAGCCTAAAGCAACAGCTTCAGACATTTACGTGCCGTGCTCCAACGACACACGACTACACGATACACTGATACGCTCCATGAGATAACATGTTTGGACAAGACCGTGTTTGCTCTCTGTCGACGTCTGAAAAGTCCTGAAAACGGGAGGGCGCTTGTTTCTGCTTTCGAGCACTTCCGGCAAAGTACGCATCAAAATGGACTGCCGAATGCGCATCCCAAATATCAGCGAGTTAGTTTGAGACTGACACCGACGCGTAGAACCGCGAGGTGATCCATGTGTATCCATTCGATGTCGCGTGCTTTTCAGGTCCAATTGCATTGCTTGCGTGGGTATTTTAGGCACCTTGTCGAGGATACACAGATTCGAAGGCTACGATTTGTATGCGATCCGTTGCGTATTCCAACTGAGAAAAATTCCTCATTAAACGCTTTTAGGTAGGACGTTTTGGCTAGGCATACAGCCGATGGTGTCTGGGAGGTGTTGGATTTGCCGTCGTGAGTGTATTGCAAACCGTTTGTCTGGAGGTGTCGCAAGGATATGTTTGTTGGACGGACACGCAAGCATTTTTCAGGCATTCTAGCAGCGAATTCGTAGCAGTACGAACCAGAGGACAGTCGTGCTCTTCCGTTCAGGCGGTACGTCGTGTGTGTTGCGCGGAACGGCTCAGGCAGAGCTGTTTCTCAAGCAAATAAGTTGTTTTCGTCGAAACGTGGCACATTAAGTCATGTCGGCGACGCCGTGCAGTTGAAGAATGAGTTCATGTAAAGCGCGCCAACACACTTGGTCAGTTGAGCGGCGGTTTGTGATCCCTGACGTTGGAGGTGTGGCGTGAGCCTGCGTGCACGACTGCATCGATTTGTTTGGCGGCTGCGGCGTGCATGCAGCTGTGTTGTATGCGCTTGTGCTCTCGACAGGGTCACAGCGCTTCTTCATCGGCCTGCTACTAGCCGCTCGCGTCCCACATGAAGCCTAGATGTGTAAACCCAACTGATACAGATTCTAATCTACTAGCTAAAAGTAGGTGGTTTTCGTGAAGCCCATGGTGGATACTGCTGCTGTAGCCGCAAGTTCTTTCCGGACGTGTGACTTTGTTTGCTTCATGCAGTGGCTGTCAGGCTTATAAAGACTCACTTGGTGCACGAGATTAGTGCCTGTTTATCGGCTGTGCGTTTGCCTAGTATTTGTACAGCGAGAACCGTAGTGAGTCTAGTGGACAGTGAAACATCAAGGTGACGGTTGCAAAGGGATGTAGGTACCTTGGCTTATATTGTCGATGGGCTATACCAGGGAGTGTCGTACAGTGACTAGAGAGGTGCCGACGCGTTTGCTGGTGAAGCATGACAATGGGCTGAATTCAAGTGAAGCATGACAATGGGCTGAATTCAAGCAGGGCTGAGCTACATAAAATCTGGGTCCATTCTTGCAGCAGCAAATTTGAGGGCATTAAAACCCAGCAGGTGCGTTACGTGCACTGCGTGAGACGGGTCTGGCAGAATTCCGGTTCAGCTGCATTTGTTTGTGAACTCTACAGTGGCTCATACCGCGTCCTCGCGTCCACGCGATTGTGCAGGACGTTTCCACCACGCATGCATGTGAACTTCGACATGGGCTAGCTCGGGCAGCGTCGCGTGTTCGTGATTTCACCGGTGTGGGACATTTTGACGTGCATAATCGCGTTGTGTGTTCGACACACCCCTTACGTGTGCCGCTGCATTGTCTGCTAAGCTATTGATGATACGCCCTCCAAGCAGACCCCCTGGCCTTCCGTCGGCAGCTCCCTTGCCGTGAGAAACCCAGCGCTGTGAACCCAAGTGATACAAATTCCAATTTAGTAGCTAGGAGTAGGTGGTTTGAGGATTGCATGGTGGACACGGATGCAATAAATGCAAGCCCGTCGAGGACGTGTGACTTTGGTTCCTCCACGTAGTGGCTGCCAGGCTAAGAAAGCCTTGGGCGGCACACAGGATTAGTAACTGTTTGAGGCTGTGCACATGTCGAATTTTCGTACAGCGAGGTGTGTAGTGGCGTCTAGTTCTCCGCGACACAACTAGTTGATTTCTAACTTTGGTGCTGTTAGCACGTTAGCTGCAAAGGGACGTATGTAGCGGTACCTTGGCTTATGTTGTGGATGGGTTAGACCAGGGAGGGGTCGTTCATTGACGAGAGAGGTGCCGACGCGTTCGCTGGTGAAGCATGACAATGGGCTGAATTCAGCCAGTGCTGAGCTACTTAAAATTTAGTTGCATTCTTGCAGGAGCAAATTTGAGGGCATGGCGAAGCGAGCAGGCTTGTTACATACAGGCTGTACGTTGTGTGCATTGGGTGAGACGGCTCAGTCAGAGCTGCGCTTCAACTGCAGTTACTAGCTTTTATGTCAAAGGTTTGGGAGGATTCAGCGTGCGTAATCGCATGTGTGTTCGACACGCCCTTTCCGCGTGCTGCTTTATTATCTACGCAGTTGTTTTGGGCACAGTCACCACGCATAAGCCTTTCGCGTATTGCTACATTTTGTTTGCTGCTTGAAATCTCGATCCGAACTCTGAAAGGAAACATATTTTTGCTTATACGCTGACTCTGGGTGCTTTGCAGTGTGCGTCATATTTTTCCACCCTGTATCACCGTTTGCCTTCTAGAGTGTTTTGTCGTGAGCGAGATGAGCTTCTACTTATCGGCCTTGCACTTGGCTAATGTTTAAAGGCAACAATAGCAGAGACTTCTAGCTGATTGTGCGCTTGCTTAGTGCCAGCATGCTGTCTGCTGCAGGATGCGGATTTTTTTGCTGATACTGCGGATGGGTCTTCTTGAGCAGTGTTGTATGCTAGCTATGACGGCTTGCACCTTCCTGTTTAGTAACCAAGGCAGATTTGTGTAGGTGTTCAAATGAGTTTAGCTTCACATTACGAGGCAGTATGCTTTACTGTACGCTATTCGAGTCACAGATGGTATGTTAACAGTGGGCGAACGCACACCGTGCGACTGAGCACTGCGTTCATATCACGCATGCTGGAGAGCTTGGACATTGCCTTACTCAGGCAGAGGCACGTGATCCTGGTGCATGAAATGTGAGACAGATCGGTGGGCATAAACTGTTCGGCTTTTTTGGCGAGTCCATTCTGCGTGAAGGCATCTTGTCTGCGCATTTGGTGTTAACACTGTCACCAAACATAGACTTTGGCTTTCAGTTGTTTCCGCTCCACCTGAAATATCGTTGAAGAAACCGAAAGGGGAAAAACGCTGTATCACTAGCTGTTCAGGCGCATAGATGCATTATTGAGGCGCATTGTTCGTGGGAGGCATTTGGCGGCGGGGCTGTTATCAGTACCTCCGTAAACTGCCGCGACATATACAGAGTTTTGATTCATTAATGGTGTGAGGCGCCCCCACGGTGTGTATCGAAAGTGAGTAACTGTTGGAAAAATAAAATGCAGTTGGAGCGGCCTTCGAAAGATCGGCGGCTGGCTGCGACGCATTGTTTCGGAACCGTCCGTCTTTTCAATCCACAAAACTGAGAATGAGTTGCATGCAATACGCTGATGGTTTGCTGGCCAATAAAAGCGTAACACGCTATCACTGGGATTAGACAGCCTTTTAGTAAATCTCTTGATGTCAGAGTGATGGTGGCAGACGTTCGGTTCTGTAGGTAACTCATGTGCACAGTCGGCACTAAGATGTAATATCCAGTACTTCAGGATATGGGAGGACCACTGTCAGAGCACTCTGACCGTCCTTTTCTACCTAAGCATCGTGGACGGAAGCGAGTACGTCGCGGAATTTCGCTTTGCCACATATGAAACTTAGTGTTTTGCTCTTAACTGTAAACATAATCACGAAAAAGCAATGCGGACAAGTTAGCGATCTGGAATATCCGTGTCAACACCTCGAGGATTTTTCGAGCACACACATTACGAACGGATAGCAATGAAGCAGAAAGCTTTGCAAAGCGCTTTACTCTGCGGTCGGTGCCCTGCACTGGGAAGCTCGCAGTGGGCAGAAATCTTCATCGTTGAACTGCATCAAGCACTTCACGGATAAAGGCTTCCGTTCACTGCATGTTTTTCATTGCAGGGCATGAACTAGATCAAGCCGTTCAAGGATGAAAGTTTCTGCAGGTTTCTCAGAGCAGTTGTGACTACGTGCACGTACTCACATGTTCTCCAATTATTGGCATCTGAAGATTGACGAGTGTCAGACCGTCTGCTATTTATTATTCCATCTTTGATAGACTTTCGCGTCACAGCATGTGGGTTGGGCACCGGAGGTTCACGACGGATTTCCTTCGACACGCCGACCTGGAAATGTATGCAACGGAAAAAGGCGCAAACAAACACAACCCCGTGCGAGAACAAACGTCAGGAAGATGATTTATGATTTATTTTCTTTCACCAAAATGCATAGGTGCCAACTCTCGCGTTTTTTCGTTTCGTGGGCAGCGCAAAGCAAACGAGTAAGCAGCAAAATGCTTCTGCGTAACTTTTGACGTGTCGATGACGGCTTTTGCTCGGTTGCTTGTCGATTGGCGTCTTGTCATCGTCCTCTTTGGCACAGGGTGGAGCTATCAGCCTCGCATGACACTGCGTTTGAAAGTTCTCATGAACGGATCTGCCTCTAGCAGCGCGTGACGCAAATTGGTAGCGCGTTTTCTTTTCCGTGGAACTTTCTTTTTGTATTCATTTTGCAGTATTGGCGGTTAATGGCATCTCACGTCAGAGGCTGGCCTTGGAGCACCTGATATGGTGGCGTCTGTGCAAGGATCCCATTACGAGCCTCTGGTTTGACAGACTTAGAGCAGCTAGTCTTGAATCAAAGCGTGCGGTGCTGTTGCTTGCATTTTCTCTCGGAGCACGCATGACGGGCTTCTATTTTTACGGGCTTAGACCAGCTAGCCCTACTTCAAGATGCGCAGGCGAGTCCGCGAAGTGCGAGCGCACTGTTTCTGCGCGCGTAGGTTTGTTGCTTTGCTTTTCCACTGTTGCTGGACCGCGGGTAGTCTCGCTTTAAATGATTGTTTTGTGCATTGTTACAGTTTTGCCTCGGCGACCGTTTGATGGAAATCGCCATTGCGTTTTTCTTGGCTTCGCACGGCTCCTGCCGCGGTTTCCGGATCAGTGATTTGTTGTGTGTGTGTGTTTGTCATGTCGCGTCTAAATACCACACAATGGTGCAGGCATTGATAGCACGTGACAGGACGCAGTCGAGATATGAATATCAGTGTATTTCGCCGTAAGGTGGGCTACTTCAGTGGTTGATCTGTGTAACCAGTATCTGATGACCTCCTTTGGCGTTGCCACATCCCTATATTTTTGCACGAAGCGAAGCAGACGCGTTGTGGGCAGTGCGAGAGTCACGTTGCGCTTGCGAATTGCCCGGTAGAATTGAGGGCGTCTTCTGCGGGTGCCGCTGTTCCACTTCGGCATTTGCGTGTGTGCAGGTCTGTAGCGTTTGCGGTGAGAGTGAAGGGTTGTAAGCATAGGTCGCGTCAAATGAACAGCGCGACGACCTTTCAATGCTGTCTATTCGGAGGCCAAACCGCCGTAGAGACTCGCTTGAACGCTCCTGCTCAAAACAGGCACGCATGCAGTGATGTAGTAGTGCCACTACAGGGGTCTTCAAAAGGCACCTATTGTTTAGGTTTCGCTAGCACCATAGGCATTGCAGCTTGCAGCAGCAACGGCTGTAATATGTGCTTTGGCGACCAAGAGGCCGTTCATTGATCTGCGTGGTACGAAAGGGATTCTGCTTCAGTGTGCCTGTTGCTTATGGCGAGGCCACGCGGAGGCATTGTTTATGCAGATACGTCATTCCTGAGCCTTTACGTATTCACTGCTTTTACAGTGTATTCAGGCAAGGACTTTTTCAATGTATTCAGGCATGGAGGACCCGAAGATTGTACGTTGAAAACGAAGTCCTGGTTGGTTCTGGGTGCATGTGGATGCAGCAAGGTATGGCAGTTGGCTTTATGACGACTCGTTTGCGCGTTGTCTTTTGGCTGACCAGGCGAGTACAGAAAGCGTTTTCAGCGATGCTAGTGGCACTGGCAAGCATTGTTGTAGTTGCCGAGAGCGTGTGGCATTTCTGTTGTGTCTTACATGTTTGGTCGGGTGTGGACGGGTGCGCTTTGACTTCACCAGCTGCCTTCATTGCACGCGAAGCTAAGATAAGGCGCTGTTGAATGCTTGTTGTGTTTAGTGATATTTTGGCATGAAGAGTGAGCGTCGTCCTGTTGGAACAACTGAAATTCATGCTGTGTGCGGTTTGGCAGCGCTGCGTTACTCGAGTGTCCTTGATGAGTGTGTGGAAATGGACGGGGATTGTCACAGTGCCCAAGCCGCGCCATTCACGTCTTGCGCTTGCGTCTTGAATGTCTTAGCTAGTGTGTCGTATGCATCAGTGCCGTTAGTCAGGCTCGCATTGTAGGTGCCCGACTGCTGAAGCGGTTGAAAGCAACGGCCGTCATCTGTCTGCGGCGAATCTGTAATTCTTTGCTGGCGCTTGGTTCCACGTCGACAGCGTACGCAGTATGCACGTACGATGGGCAGATTACTTCCCGACAGGGAAACGCACTTTGAGGACGCGGTCCAGCGGCATATCGTGGCTCTTGTGGACTTTGTGACATTTCAAGATTCCCTACAAATTGTTGCTTCTGTCGGGCCTGGATGCAGTTGCCACGAGTTCTTGTGACGTCATTGTTTTTTATATTCATCTGCTATTGCGCGTGGAGTTTGATATGTCCTGGCTGCTCTATTGTTGTCGGCGCACTGTAAGTAAGTGACAGCGCTGAATGATTTGTTAACCGTGGCTGTCATTGTTTTTGAGATTCATCTGCTTTTTTGCGTGGAGTTTGACATGTCCAGGCTCCGCTGCTGTCGTCGACGCACTGGGAGTGACGGCGCTGAATGATTTGTTAATTGTGGCTGCACATAAATGTATATTGAACTTTTGGTGCTTGACGGGGCTTACGTAGCGAAGTCGCAGTCCATGTTAGTGCGTAACTAGTTGACCAGGAATGCGTACCCGTCGGGCATCCTGTTTTATCTGCACCTAATTCTGCGGATGGCATGTGATGCATTGCTGACGTCAGCTAATTGGCCTAAAGCGATGTTAAATAAGCCAGATGGATACTCTTTGTAGTATTGGTCTGACGTTGCATACTCATGCAGTCATTACGCATTGCTTCTGTGCAGTCTCGCCTTGACGTAAAAAAACGCAGAGAGTGTGTGGCGAACGGGTTCTTTTTCCACATATACGGCAACGTTGCCGGTCGTGCAACAGCTTGTGTTCAGAGCACTGTGCAGTAAAGGCAATGCACATGAACTATGGCTCTGCAATTTCGACGGTGGTGTCGGCATTTAAACAGGCGTTCGACCGGAGCGTGCACGGATTCACAAGTATGCCAATACAGTGCATGACGGATTACTAGATAATGAACTTAAGGCCGTGCACTATAAGTGTCTACTTAGAAAGCGTTATTTGCGGTTGTTTGCATTCTCATCATGGCGCCTCCGGGTGAAGGCGAGGGCTTGTTATGCAAACTCTACGCGAGTGCGTGTTGAGTGCGTACTCTCATTTCCAGAATTGGTGCCTGTGTACTAAACAGGGTCTACACTCCCGAAAGATAATGTTTTAATTCATACTACTTTCCATTAGCTTGTGTGGCGCAGTTTGTGCGTGGGGCGCCATCTCTTCACGATAGATTTCTTTCAACGAACGACACGGAAATATTCGGAGCTGAAAACGGCCCAAACAAACAATCGAAAAGGCTTGATACTCACCATGTTGCTTTGTGCTCTGCTTCCGTTTACAGAAATGCGTAGGTCCTCACTCACGCATTCTTCGTTTCGTGGACAGCGCAAAGCAAACGAGTAAGCAGCAAAATGCTTCTGCGTAACTTTTGACGTGTCGATGACGGCTTTTGCTCGGTTGCTTGTCGATTGACGTCTTGTCATCGTCCTCTTTGGCACAGGGTGGAGCTATCAGCCTCGCATGACACTGCGTTTGAAAGTTCTCATGAACGGATCTGCCTCTAGCAGCGCGTGACGCAAATTGGTAGCGCGTTTTCTTTTCCGTGGAACTTTCTTTTTGTATTCATTTTGCAGTATTGGCGGTTAATGGCATCTCACGTCAGAGGCTGGCCTTGGAGCACCTGATGATATGGTGGCGTCTGTGCAAGGATCCCATTACGCGCCTCTGGTTTGACAGACTTAGAGCAGCTAGTCTTGAATCAAAGCGTGCGGTGCTGTTGCTTGCATTTTCTCTCGAAGCACGCATGACGGGCTTCTATTTTTACGGGCTTAGACCAGCTAGCCCTACTTCAAGATGCGCAGGCGAGTCCGCGAAGTGCGAGCGCACTGTTTCTGCGCGCGTAGGTTTGTTGCTTTGCCTTTCCACTGTTGCTGGACCGCGGGTAGTCTCGCTTTAAATGATTGTTTTGTGCATTGTTACAGTTTTGCCTCGGCGACCGTTTGATGGAAATCGCCATTGCGTTTTTCTTGGCTTCGCACGGCTCCTGCCGCGGTTTCCGGATCAGTGATTTGTTGTGTGTGTGTGTTTGTCATGTCGCGTCTAAATACCACACAATGGTGCAGGCATTGATAGCACGTGACAGGACGCAGTCGAGATATGAATATCAGTGTATTTCGCCGTAAGGTGGGCTACTTCAGTGGTTGATCTGTGTAACCAGTATCTGATGACCTCCTTTGGCGTTGCCACATCCCTATATTTTTGCACGAAGCGAAGCAGACGCGTTGTGGGCAGTGCGAGAGTCACGTTGCGCTTGCGAATTGCCCGGTAGAATTGAGGGCGTCTTCTGCGGGTGCCGCTGTTCCACTTCGGCATTTGCGTGTGTGCAGGTCTGTAGCGTTTGCGGTGAGAGTGAAGGGTTGTAAGCATAGGTCGTGTCAAATGAACGGCGCGACGACCTTTCAATGTTGTCTATTCGGACGCCAAACCGCCGTAGAGACTCGCTTGAACGCCCTTGCTCAAAACAGGCACGCATGCAGTGATGTAGTAGTGCCACTACAGGGGCCTTCAAAAGGCACTTGTTGTTTAGGTTTCGCTAGCACCATAGGCATTGCAGCTTGCAGCAGCAACGCCTGCAATATGTGCATTGGCGACCAAGAGGCCGTTTATTGATATTCAGCGTGCGAGAGGGATTGTGTTTTATAGCGTCTATTGCGTATGTCCTGGCTACACAGGGACCCTTCTTTTGGAGGAAAGCCGTTTATATTATGTAGTGGAGGACACGAAGGCTGTGCGTTGAACCCAGAGTCCTGGTTGGGTCTGGGTGCATGTGGATGCAGCAAGGTACGGAATTGACTTTATAACGACTCATTCGCCGTTTCGCCGACCTAGAGTGTGCAAAAAGTGTTTTCAACGATTGTAGTCGCATTAGTATACGTTGTTGTAGTTGCTGAGAGCGTGTTACATTTCTGTTGTGTCTTATATGTTTGGTCAGGAACGCGTGTGTGCACGGGTGCGCTTTGACTTCACCAGCTGCCTTCATTGCAATAAGATGAAATCTGTTGAACGTGTGTTGTGTTTCGTGGTATGTGTTCATGAAGCGTAAGCGTCGACCTGTTGGAGCAACTAAAATTCATGCCGTGTGCGGTTTGGCAGCGCTGCGTTACTCGAGTGTCCTTGATGAGTGCGTGGAAATTGGCGAGGGCTGTTACAGTGCCCAAGCCGCACCGCCCACGTCTTGCGCTTGCATGTTGCATCTTGGGCTGTTGCATATTGCATGTCTTAGTTAGTGTGTCTGATGAATCTCTCCTGATCTTGTTGAATGTGCGCTGTACTAGCTCTTTGTTGTTACGCCGTGTCCCAACTTTCACTGTGGCAGTCTTAATAAAGTGGCAATACCAGCCCTTATTTGCTGCAAAGTCCCCCGATTAGTTTCTCATATCGGCACACCTGTTCGCCACCGCGCCTAAATACGTACGTCTAGACGTTACGCAAGCCAGACGGGACGCATTCAACACCAAACCTCCGAGCAAGCAGCAGCAGCAAGCAGCAGTATCACGTAGGTGCTCGGATTACACCATTAACGCCAAGTAGGAGTACCAAGCAGAACAAAAACGTGTGGCCATAGGGTGGGCTACTTAAGCGTTTGTCCTGTGTAGCCAGTATCTGGTCTCTTCCGTTGGCGTGATTACATCTCACGGTTCTTGCATGGAGTGGAGCAAGCGCATTGTGAGCAGTGCGAGAGTCACGTTGCGCTTGCGAATTACCCGGTAGAATTTAGGGAGTCTTCTGCGGATGCCGCTGTTCCACTTCGGCATTTGCGTGTGTGCAGGTCTGTAGCGTTTGCGGTGAGAGTGAAGGGTTGTAAGCATAGGTCGCGTCAAATGAACAGCGCTACGGGCTTTTCGTGCTGCTTATTTGGAAGCCAAACTTTCTTAGAGACTCATTTAAAAGCTTGTGCTTAAAACACACACGCATGCAGTGAGGTACTGGCACCACTAGGCACTTATTGTTTAGGTTTCGCTAGCACCAGAGGCGTTGCAGCGTGCAGGAGCAACGGCTGTAGTATGCGCGTGACAATCAGAAGGGCACCATTGATTTCCACGGTTTACAGGAAATGCTTATTCAGTGTATCTATTGCGTATGACACACAAACAGCTTTCCAGCCTGCAGCGACGAAGGAGGAACGCGTTTTGCAACATTTGTACGTCGTTGACGCATCTTCATGTCGTGTAGGAGATGGTGCTTCAACGCTTCTGAATTGCTTCTGGCGTGACATGTGTCTACGCTGAGTCTGCGTTTTGTTTTGGGACTTTTATAGGCGCGTGGGAACCATAAAAACATTCGTGGATATTGAAATTCTCATCTTGGCAGTATGCTTCTCAACTGAGCCAGAAACGACATGCGCTTTTGTGAGTCTGCCAAAAATGTATCATCTTTTGGTTGCCCCGTTGCTCCAAACGGGCGTCGAAAGTACTTTTAGTTGATTACTTATTCATAAATGACATGTATTTTTGTTTCTCCGTCCTCCTTTCCCTAGCGTGCTATCATATCGTCTGAATGTGCAGTCCGCATTTCTGTAGTTTGGGAGAAATATTGCCGCCAGGATCTCTGTAGGAGTCATCTTTAGTCGTGTTATTTTTCTGAGCTACTATCTCTGTTTCTCTCGACTGCTCGCATAACTCCTGTCTTGTGTCACAACCCACCGATCTGGCGAATAGTCAGTTGCGGTCTTGAGCACTGGCACAGGTAGTGCGTTTTGCGGGGGCCCAAGCAATAATTTTGCTACCGTGGCTCCTCGTTCACTCTGCGAGGCGCGCTTGAGTCAAAGGAAATCTTGAGCGGTAGACCCTGCGGCAGTGTATAGAAATTTTTGGCGTGACCGGTCCGACTATGGAGCTCAAGAGTGTCACTGCCGACATACAGGGATTTGTGCTGAATTTCCAGAGCTTTTGTCACTGGTTCTACTACTGGTCACGGTAGCTTTCCCAGACTGTCTCTCTTGCTGCAGGCTCTGTATACACATTTTCGAATTGATGACCCAATTATAAATTATGCTTTTTCACTTGCGCGTACGTATCCATGTGCTGTCGAGTGCGTAATGTGCTTTTACACCTTACGTCGGAAATTTGACTACTACACAATGAAACTCCGGTTGGCTTGTACGCTAGCTGCTGACGCAAAAAAGCATTAAAAGTAGCATTTCATTCGCGGAGCAGCAGCTGGTAATCCCACTGGCTCTTGTGTGCCGTTTGCATGTGAAATAGTGGGCAGGCGACTCCCGTGAAGGCACGAACCCAAATATACGTCTGCCTATACAGTTTGTGTCACATTGAATTCAAGTCGTCCTAGTGCACTCCCCAGTAACACAGAAGGCATGATCCGCTGTTATATGACAAATTTGCGGATTTCGATGGCTGTACTCTAGGTATTTTGCCTTTACATACGCGTAACGTTATCCATATATTCGTGGTGTGCAGCGCACACGCTTTTATGGGACTGGTTATTGTGTCGTGAACAAAGAACGTTGACGACTTCTCTTCCAAAAAGAAAAAATCAGGAGCAGAGTGCTTACCTTTACGTAATTCTGCTGAGCAGGATTCAGAAATAGTTCATTATTCATTACGTTTGAAGCGTGGTTTCTGCCATTACGGATCGCACTTCCTATTAAAGTCAAGTCTTGACCAGAGGATTCATCTGCAAAGTTCCAGACCATCATAATCCATTAACTAAAACTCCTTCTGCCTCTTGTTTCTTCGCTCACCATATATACTTCCGGGCACAAGCGCTTGACTTTTAAAGCCCCAGGCTAATCTGAAGGTGCTTCATACTGCCCCTCTGGGGAGTCAGACCTGTCCGTGGAACAAAGCTTGCAATAGGCAGGCATGTGTGAGCCATGCGTGCATGCTAATATGCGTTTTGATAATGCCGCAGTTCTCACCTATTGTCCGTGAGGCCACCACTTGAGTTGGGAGTTCCATACCATACGAAACCTCAGAAAATAGCCATCCCGGCGCGAAGTGCGAGGTTTATACTTATACAGCTTTCTTACTTTCAGATTTAATTTCGCGAACTTTTGAAGCACTTAAGTACTGGCTTAGGTACTAGGATCGAATTTACCGATTTTATCAATAGTGAGTAAGTCGATTTGACAGCGTTCTTGCAAAATTTGGGTGGAAAACACTTCGTTCTACAACAGTGTGCATACTTCACCCCCAAAACCGTACAGAGGCGCACTTTTGTGGTGTGACTCATTTCAGAGTCATTGTACTCACAACGCAGGCATAACAGCGCATACTTATTTTGCAAAGCGCCGGACAGCGTTCACCTTAAAACAGGGTTCGCTCCGATCCGTACGCATTTTTAAGTTGCCGCGAAGAGAACAAAGCATCAACATCCTTCATTTGCAGGCTCAAAACTTCAGACGAAACAATCGTGAAAAGCCTGCGTCCATGGATTAGCTAGTTAGGGTTTAGGGTTTCGGGTTTAGCATTTAGGGTTTAGGGTTTAGGGTTTAGGGTTTAGGGTTTAGGGTTTAGGGTTTAGGGTTTAAGGTTTAGGGTTTAGGGTTTAGGGTTTAGGGTTTAGGGTTTAGGGTTTAGGGTTTAGGGTTTAGGGTTTAGGGTTTAGGGTTTAGGGTTTAGGGTTTAGGGTTTAGGGTTTAGGGTTTAGGGTTTAGGGTTTAGGGTTTAGGGTTTAGGGTTTAGGGTTTAGGGTTTAGGGTTTAGGGTTTAGGGTTTAGGGTTTAGGGTTTAGGGTTTAGGGTTTAGGGTTTAGGGTTTAGGGTTTAGGGTTTAGGGTTTAGGGTTTAGGGTTTAGGGTTTTAGGTTTCGGGTTTAGGGTTTAGGGTTTAGGGTTTAGGGTTTAGGGTTTAGGGTTTAGGGTTTAGGGTTTAGGGTTTAGGGTTTAGGGTTTAGGGTTTAGGGTTTAGGGTTTAGGGTTTAGGGTTTAGGGTTTAGGGTTTAGGGTTTAGGGTTTAGGGTTTAGGGTTTAGGGTTTAGGGTTTAGGGTTTAGGGTTTAGGGTTTAGGGTTTAGGGTTTAGGGTTTAGGGTTTAGGGTTTAGGGTTTAGGGTTTAGGGTTTAGGGTTTAGGGTTT
>NW_013541475.1:0-55826 GCF_000499545.2 Eimeria tenella
GCTGCTGCTCTGGGGTGTTCATAAACAGCGGGGGCAGCCACTGCGCTTTTGCCACGTCAGCTTAAGATTCATAACTGCTGCTGCATTTAGAGGCTAGGGTTTCTACTTGCTTCGCGGCCAAACCAAACCCTAAACCCTAAACCCTAGCGGGGGTTTGGGGTTCGGGGCTCAAGCCCGAGGCAGCAGCGCCAGTCTGCAGCAAAGGCTCTGTCTGCAGCAGCAGCTGCAGGCGAGAGGAGCGCGAAAGGCGGAGGCGCTGCTTCTTGCTGCTGCGGGGTTGCTGCTGCTGCCGCTGCTGCTGCCGCTGCTGCTGCTGCTGCTGCTGCACCTGAGCTCGCCCAGACATGCAGCTAGAAGCAGCGGGAGCTGGGGTTCTGCATGCATGCGCTGGTGGCGCTTGTGTCCGTTGCTGCTGCCTTTGTTGCTGCCGTGGCCTCAGTTGAATTTGCTGCAGGCAGCTGCGCCGGCCCGCGAGTCTGCATGCAGCAGCAAGAGGAAGCAGAGCGCCAGCTGACAAGGAAAAGAAGAAGAGAAGAGGCCGGACATTGCAGCGCTGTTGCTGCAGCAGCAAAGGAGTGCCTGGAGCAGCAGCAGCAGCTGCAGCAGCAGAGGAAACCCAATGTGCGGGCTCGGCGCTGCAGCAGCAGCAGGTAGGAACGAGCTATTCCAGTAAAGAGCTTAAGTCTTCAATGTCGGCAAAAGGAAACAGCAGCAGCCACTCATGCAGCAGCAGCTGCTGCTGCTGCTGCTCTGGGGCTCCGGCCATTCCAGCCATGGCAGCAGCGGCGTTTCGCTGCTGCCTGTTAGCCGTGCTGCAGCTGTGCGTGTTCTTCTACGGGGGAAAACCCAATTTAATTCATATTTTTCCAAATAATATAACTAATTAATTGGGTTTAGGCTCGCCTTTTGCGCATTAGCGGCTCAGTTTCGCAGGAGTGCATCTGTACAATGCAACCGCTGCCGGCGATCTTGGAGGATCGCAGCTTTGCACGAAAGAACTTGCGTAATTGCAGACCCAAAAAAAGTCCTTTCTTTTAAAACTCCTTTTCTCTTTTGTTTCAGTTTCCAGTTTCAGCATGTTTCCCGCAGACTCCGCTGTCTGGCGAGGCAGGCGGCGGCGGTCCTGGGGGCGGTGACGCATGCAGAAATTACAAATCGCTCTCGGAAAAAGCCGAATAAAATAGATAGACTTTCAACAAATTTGAATTCAGCGAAATTTCTTTCGTGATTAAGTGGCCTGGCTCGCCTAACCCTGAGCGGCGGGCGCAGCAGCTGCTACCACTGCAGCATTCATTCTGCTGCTACTACTACTTTTGTGCGCTGAATGACAACAATATTGATGGAATAAATATCCCTAAGAACTGCTCATTAATGTAATATATTTATATATGATTGTAAGCGTCAGGACTGAGTGAAACAGCGCGTGTGGTGCCCCTGATGCAGACAGGAAGTACCATGGGTGGATCCCATACATCGTGGGATACATCTGGAACGAAAATAACGCCACAAAGCTCCGCGATTAATTTAAAACTCAAACAGATGAAAAGTAAAAGAAAATGCAAACGGTTTTGGACTTGTTGGCGGCCCGTAGGGAGAGAGGAGCCATCATTTTTCTGGTCTGCTGCTTTATTTGAAATGTTCCTTCCTGTGCCACTTCTCTGAATTTTTTCGCTTCCTCTCTCTCAATTCACGAACTCTGGATAATTATAACTTCTATTTTCCTCTTGTTCTGTTGTAACTCGCGAGGAAAAGACAGAGATGGCACAGCGCAACGAAGGAGCAACTGCTGCTTGTGCTTTCTTGTATGAAAAGTGCTCCCAGCGGTTCCGGCTTGATCCGCATTCTTTCCGTCATTTCCTCCCCTATATCTGTTTATAATTCAAAAGTATTATTTTCAATTATATAATTCTCAAATATTTAGACATCATTCAGGCGGAGTGGCGCAGGATGGTGCATGCAGAAGCACCAGACTCAGTCGAATTTGAAAGCTGCCAAGCAAAATATTGTGAACAAAGCAATTCGAATTGACTTTTTCAGGGATTAAATGAAGAAACGTAATGCAAAAGCAGCTTTACAAATAAGTTTTGAACACTAGGAGTTGATGAAGTCCTTTATAACAAGGTTATTCGTTCATGTTCGACTTCATTTCTGCAATAATGCATTCATCATTCAAATTGATGATACAAAAACGATGAAGCATATTCTGGCACGGCTGTTAATTGTACAAATTATATGAATGGTACGAGGTCTAAAGGGCTTAGAAGGAGATGAAGAATAAGCATTTCCAGTTTTGGAAAGAAGTTCTTTTCTGCATTTGTTTCAAATGATGATCTCATAAGGCTTTTACGAAGACCAGTAAGCATCTTGGGGAAAGCTCTAGCAGCCAGGGCAGCTAATCCTCGCGGCAGAGGGAGAAAGCAGTATCTTAAAGCCTTTATTTACATTTATTCTTGAAAATATTGCAATATTCATAATTAATTTGAGAAATTGAAGATAAAAGTGCCAAAAGGCGCCGCTCACGAGGTAGCTAAAGGAGGTGCGGGCTGCCAGTGTAGAGAAAGATGCTCAATATTCTGCAAAAACGGCATTTTAATGCATTTTCTGTCCTGTAAACTTATTTTCAATTTTGAATTTCCGAAATTTAGGCAAATGCCACTTCGAATTCGCGCTGTGGAATCCTGCACTGCCGACGGCTGATGTGCAGAGGGTAAACGCTGAATTTAATGATTTTAATCTTCCAAATATCTCGTTTATTCTTTCGTTTGCAAATGTGTCCGCCGTTTCTGCATGCAGCAGATCGAGATCGCTCTTTCTGCTACCCCGTGGCTGTTGCAGCGAAGATCGAATTGAGACATGCAGATGCTCGACTAAGAACGGAAAATTAGGTCTATAGGAAGAGATAAAGAGCTTTCATGCAAGTGGAAGGGCTGTTTGCTGATGTTGCTGAGTTAGGTTTATAGAAGGAAATGGAAGGACTTTCATGTGAGTGAAAGCGCTGTTTGCCGATGTTGCTGAATCTAGCGACTTCAGATCGTGTTCAATACCCCGGAAAAGAGAGGATCGACTCATAACTTGGCGTTCAGGTGCTGCATGTGTTCATAAAGTGCTAAACTTGCAACGAAATAGTCTTATATTATTTCGGAAAGCACTGAAACAGCTATAAACGATGCATGTGCGCCCGAGTCAAATATACTTCGATGGTGCATACGCCTTCTAGCTCACTAGCTGCTGCGTACTGTTGTGTGTTTCCGTGAATATATCAAGAGAGCGTTCCTCTTTTGAGGAGAACATTAGGAAGATATGGTAAAGACAATTCAATTACTCAAATTGGTGAGCTGCAGTGGTAGAGGTGAGCTGCCCACAAGCTGTGCAGAAAGGGGGGAGCGATGCAGCGTCAGAATCCACTCAGGCTTGATCTCATAAAATTAACACACTTTTGTCTCAAGACGTATTAAGTTGACTTATCTGTGTGCACTGTTTGCATTTTGCCGTGCTCCATTTTCAGGTTTTCAGCCAAAATTGGCCACAAGTAAGTGTGATGCCTCTGCAGCTGGCCAATTTCAGAAGTGCTGAATTTCTCGCTGAGTGTTAAGGACATTGTCTCAGTTATAGATATATTTCTCGCTTGGACTTGTTCAGGAAATGGGCGTAGCATGCGCACGAACGAGCCCCCGTGGGGGTGTAGGGAGAGCCACGCGTGCTGGCGATCCGGCAGCAAAAGCTGTAAGTAAATCTCACAAGTAATATCCAAGTTGTTAAAAGTGAGTGTTAATGCATTAATTAGAAACAATGAGCACGCGTGCTGCACCAGCAGTGCACTGCCTGTAGTTGAGCTCGCATGCCACCCGTCTGTCCTCAGTGCTTCTGGGAGCACGTAATTAGAGAACTTCGCGAAGGAAAACAAAATAGCCAGAGATAAAATAACAAAGAGCAGAAACAATGCAGAAAATACCTCACCCCGCTTTCTGTTGTGCGTATGGATTATCGTTCTGAGCTGTTACGTGCTTCGTATCCGCCAGCTCCCCCCGTGCATTTGAAATAGTCGCTTTATTAAGGCCTTTTATTGAATGGCAGCTCTGCTAATAAAGCAGTTAAAAATGATGGAGTTGTACAGAAAGCAAGGAGGAAGCGGTGGAAAGCAAGGAACTCTGACAGGGCCTGAGCGATTGACCGCAGCTGACGCCCTTAGGTCATACTGGCGGGCTTCCGTGGGAGTCGCTGATCTAGTGAGGTCCTTCAGTTCAGTTTGTTCTTTTAGATTGTAATATTTTTAATTCGGCTTTGTTTGTTTTTTTGCACATGAATATTCCGTTTGTTTCTTTTTAAACTGTCGGGCAACGCTCCGTTGCTCGCATATCGATCGATTTGGCTGGCAGCGACACTCGTCCGAACCGAAGCCGCTCCACTTCGTGGCTCAGCAGATCGAATTTCTCAATCAATTACTTTACTACAGTCTAAGAGGACATAGTGACTGGGGTTTGGGACTTGCCCACAGGCTGCTCGTTGCGTTTTCCTTTTTGTGAGAGGCGCGAGACGCTTTGAGCGGGGGAGTCCCAGGCCAATTCCCCAAGACGCGAGCCCAGGGACCTTTTTCTGCAGGTTTTTGTTTTCATTTGCTGCGTTGGAGCCGGCTGGGCAGTTGATCTTGCCCTAATTGGCGCGCAGCCACTACACTCCGCCGTTTGGTTCGCATTCTGTACACCGACCGCTCACCGCTCGCGGCTCCGAACAAGTGCTTTCTTGCACGTTCAACATGGAACCTTACTACGGACAGTGGAGTCTACCTGGAGGGCCCGGGAAGGAGCCCGAGGGGGTGGGGGTTTCTTCCGCAGGACTTGAAAGGGAGGATGTTCAGCTTCTAGACGAGGACCCTTCGACGGCGGCCAGCGGTACTGTGCTGCTGCCTTCGGCGCAGCGCGCGCGCCGCCTGTGGAACTACTTGGCAGTTGGGGGCCTCGCAGTTCCGACAATAGTGCTTTTCATGTATTTGATGTCGGCTTTCGCGAAGACGAAGCAGCAGCTTTCCTGGGAGTCCGTCGTGAAGCCCCAGGCCAGCCTGCCCACCCCCGCAGCCGAGTGGCAAGTGCCCCCCGTGCACCCCCCAGAAGAAAGAGACACTGTGACGAATCAACTCGTCAGGGGCGTCTTGGCAGACATCAGCAACCAGCTGGTCCAGGGGGGGCACATAGAGCCCGAAGGCGACGCGCAGACGGTGATGGAGGCTGTGGCGAAGGCGCTTTCCAAGGGGAAATCGGAGGAACTGCTGGGAATGACAATTCGGCTGAGTCAAGTGACCGAAGTTGGCACTGGCGAACAGCTGGATGAGCCCAAAGACTACGTGGTGACCCGCTTCATCGACCAGGGGTACCAGAGCGTGCTGCTCGAGGTGCAGGATCGAGAAACCGAGGGTTCTGCTGCCATGCGCATCAACTTTCTCCCCAATGACTTCGAAAACCTCGCTCTTTCCACGGCAAAGACCAGCGTTTCCCCGCAAATGATCAGGGTGGCCCAGGCCAGCCTTGGCATCAGCGGCAGCACCCCGCTGGCTTCCGCAGCGCAGGAAAAGGGAATTGCTCCCACTCGATTCATGGCGCGGATAGACGGATTCCCGAAAATTCTGCGCTACGGAGGTTTAAGTGTAATGTCTGCAGTTGAACTCACGGAAAACGTGGAAGTTTCCCTGCAAGATGCTCTCGACGCTCTTCAACTGCCGCCCACCGGCACCAAGGCGTACATCGCGCGGAGCGTTCTGAAAACTGTGCTGCACATGCAGCAGGCGGGCTGGAGCCACAACGGACTGAACTGCAGAAGTTTCGGAGTTCAAGAAGATGGATCTGTTTTGTTGCTGGGTCTTCAGTCGAGTGTGCCTTTTGGCGAAGTCATTCCAGACAACGTGGGCATCTCGCCACTGACCACGGAACCTGAACTGCTCGCGAACCTCTGGTGCTACGAAGACTGCAAGGGTCTCGCGGAAGCCAATGCGAAGGCCGACATGTGGAGTTTGGGAATTGTGCTGCACCAGATTCTGATGGACGGAGAATTGCCTTTCGGGCTTTCCGACATCCCGTCCGACGAAAGCGCCATCCCGCACGTCGTGCAGCTGCGGGAGACCGCCAATGTCGACGAGATGGATGTGAAAATGGAAAGCAGCGGGGTTTCGCGGAGGTGGCGGGAACTGGTGGTTCGGCTGCTGGAAACAGACCGCAGCAAGCGCATCAGCGCGGAGGAGGTTGCTGCTGAGTACACAGACTTGCTGAACGGCGCAACTGCGCAACAAGTGCTGGACCGTGAGGACTTCCTCCGACTCTTCAGGATGGAAAACCCCGACTTCGTCGGACTGGAGTCCGAGCTGGCGGAAGCCTCTGCAGCGAGAGTCGACTTGCAGCACGAAGCCTCGCCAAGCTCGATCGGGGAAGAAGAATCTGGCTTCGCGTCTATGAAGTTCTACAGCCCGCAGGAAGAGGCAGTTCTGGCTGAGGGTTTCGCCGCTGTGCCTCCGCGCTGGAGGCCTGCAGAACGAGATTTTGGACTGTCACCCCGCCAGCCTCCATTCATGAACGGCTACAGCCCTCTGGACCGTATGCAACTTTCTCTTGCCGGCGTGGATTCGGGCCCGCAGGGCTTCTTGCGTCTGCAGCGAGATCGTTTCAACGAATATATTCCTCGTCCAGCTTCTCGGGGGCAGGAGGCGCTGCAAGCAGCAGCCCCGGGGCCTCGCAGCAGCAGACTTGGAGGCGAAGCAGCCCAGCGAGAAACAAGCAACCACCCGCCAGCTTCACTTGGGCCAGCAGCAGTAGCAGCAGCAGGAAGGCTGCTGCAGCGCGAGGGATTCCCTGGCAGCAGGCAAAGAGGCGACGCTGGCCCAACTGCACCGACGCCGGCACACGACGAGACAGCCAGCCCCAGCGTCTCATCTCCAGTGCCCAGCAGCAGCACCAGCCCAAGTTCTTCTCCCAGCCACAGCTTGTCTTCGAGCCCCCGCCGTCTTCCCACAGACTACGAGCCGGCTGCAGAAGCTGAACGCCTTGCCGAGGCCCTTGCTGCTGCTGAGCCAGCAGCAGTTGTCAGCAGCTCGACGTCGAGTCCAGAGGAATCTTCGTCTTTTCGGAGCGAGACGAGTTCCCCGGAGCCGAGAGCTGCTGCTGCTGCTTTGCCTGAGCCGCGAGAGCCCGCGGCCGCACCACCAGAACCAGAAGCAGGAACAACCCGAAACGAAACCCGCGGCAGCCCAAGTCGAACTAGTCCAACAAATGCCAACGGCGCTGCGGCGCGGGCCCCTCTGGGGCTCGGCCACGCGCTGCTGGAGATGTCCCGGACAAGGACTCCGTCGGAATCTTCCAGCAGCGACATTCAGAACAGCACGCCGCCGCGCATTCAGG
Source organism: Eimeria tenella (assembly GCF_000499545.2). NCBI lineage: Eukaryota > Apicomplexa > Conoidasida > Eucoccidiorida > Eimeriidae > Eimeria > Eimeria tenella. The sequence goes on from NW_013541475.1 coordinate 7,380, forward strand.
TGACTTCGAGGTTCTGGAACCCGGACTCTGAAGCCCAAAGCAAGAAGGACAATACTACTGAGAATTAATCAGCTTTCCAGAGCGCAATCTCAGGAATCTTCCGCTGACAATAGATTTGCACAGTTTAGTGAAACTCGCTGGGACCTGACGCAAGCGCCGGAGCACCCTTGACTGCAGACGAGGTCGTGCGAAAACAAGACTCCTGGTAGCTTACGTGTGGTTGCCTTCATCAAATTCAATAGAGCATTTTGTTTTCTTCTTTACAAGGACTCAGCGTGGGTCCTCCCCGTTCTTTTCAAGAGGAGGACAATGAATGGACCACTGAGGTGCTTGGATTCGGCGCATGAATGACAGACACTGCAGTCTTGCTGCTGCTGCTGTTGCCCCTGTACTGCTGCATTTGTCGCTCCATGGGTTTTATTCATTTCAGACATGAGGCACAAGAAAGTGTGCGCAATCGTGTCAACATATCTGCACAAGGCTGTTCGTGAATAGCCTGGCTCAAAGCTTATTGCAATTTGTTAGCCATTCTTGCAACGGTAAACTTGCATGTGCCTTGTCTTCAAGGATAGTGTACAGTTATCGCTGCGTTGTCAAGCAACGTCATTGGCAAGTGAAATTCTGTAGCAATATAGGATTGATGTGGCAAGTGAAATTCTGTAGCAATTTAGGATTGATGCTGTCGAGTCGAATCTGCATTGGGTGGCGGGCAACAGTCAGTTAATGGATGAAGTTTTCTGAACCATAATGGTCCGAGCTTGGGTCAGTTGAACTGCTGCAGCAAACTGAGTTGCAGCAAACTGAGTTGCAGCAAACAGCGGGGCCGTAAGACCGTTTGAGGTGTTATTTTCATGTGCAGGTCATCACATTGTTGCGAGCACTCGGGCTAGGTGGTTGGCTCTGCGCCATTGCGCATGCTGCGTATATGGACCCAGAAATTCAAACTTTTATTTTTAATAATTTTATACTGGAAGCCTCATTCACATCTAAATGCGGCACATTGTGTGATGGTAGTTGCAAAACATGAAGCCACGCTGGGAAAGCGTTAGTTGTAGAATTTACTGGTACAAGTCCTTAAGAGTTAGAGAACAGGACTTTTGATGTATCTAATTTGTTAGTAGGAGAGAATGAGGACATTAGGCGTATCTAATTTGTTAGCTTGCGAAGAAGGAGCAAAATTATAGGTACTTCCCCGGTTACTTTGCAGGTATTTGGGGCGTGCTAGCTGAGCAAAGTGGGGAAGTGGACAAAGTATGTGGAATAAAGATAGAATGGGTGAATTTATAATGTGTCAGAAGACATACAAGTGCCTTCTAGACAGCAGCGGCCGTAGGCACAACGGGAGTTCTCAGCCCCAGCTTGAGCCCCCACATCCACAGGAGAAGCCAAAAAAAAAATTTTCCACGTAATTTCCTCTACAACTCTTCTGACATAAAAGTGCGTTTATGCAGATGTCATTTTCCCTGAAACGCTGAATGCATGCCATGTATTGCGACACAGTTCCGCATCGAATGCATTGAAGGCCGGCAGTTGTTTGCCTTTTCACCTCGTCTAAAGAGGCTTCATTCTGTAATTTTTATTTTAGTAATGGCTCAAGTTCCCCACGAAGGCGATACCAGCCAACTTTTCTACTGTTCAAGCGCATTGAAGATACCTCATGCTACTTTGTGGAACAAATCAACACAGGTATTTGAAGCGTTTAAAAATAAACTGCAGACCATTCAGGCACGGTGGACATAGTATTTTTGTCTAAATTATGGCATTTGTCTCATCAGCAATTCATATTTCGCTAGTGCGGCTGGTAATTGGTCAATACAATTAAGAAATTTACGTATGGCGCATGCAGAGCTGCAGACGGGAGGCATGTTCAGATAATTTCATTACACAGGAAGCCTTCAATACTGTCCTCGGCCAATCTGGCCAGTATTCTAATTGGAGAAAGGTGCAAACTTGGCGTGGCTGCAACATTTGAGCCATCATATGGCCCGACTGAACTGTTATTAGTCGTTAATAACCATCATCATTGCAAGAGAGTGCAAAGAAGAGAGTTTCAGGGCCTTGGATGTCCTCATTCAGTTTTGCACACTTCAGTGAAAGGGCCTTTTAACGTCACAACATGAAAATCGAAGCTCTTTAATGCATGCAGTTGATGTAGACTTCCCTCTGGATGTTAATTTGCAACATTTCAAACTCTGTTGGTGAGCAGGCGTGACTTTCGAAATGAATTCGCAATCATTCAACGAAGCCCAGCCCACTTGGCGTCAGCTCCACAGCATCATTCAGAAACTAAAATGCTAGCACAGTTTATGCCACAGCAGCTGCTGCTGTTAAATTATTGAACACTTCAGCTGTCACGACGAACAAAACGCTTCATTTCAAATGTGCGTTGGCAGCGCGGCCCAAAGAGAAGCTGCCCCAACGCAATAGGCATTCGCTTTCCAACAAACAAGTCAGCACATGTGCTGGGAAAGCATTTTGGGTAGCACAACGTGTTGCGTGGCTTCAGTGTCGCTGCAGTGATGCTCAGCTATTTGCTGTTCTACCCCTGTGCAAGGGCCCCACGAATGCAAGTTAGCGCAGCCTGTAAGTACAATTTGATCGGCAAAACGTGGTTGAGCAGAGCCTGATCAAGAAAAGAACAGATTCATCAAAGAAATGACTGGAGTGGGGTTCGAACCCACGCCCTTGCGGACTGCGGCCTAAACGCAGCGCCTTAGACCACTCGGCCATCCAGCCGGCCGCTCCGAAAATTTGCATTTGACCAACTGTTATATAATTAACCACGCAGTTTACTTTCTTTTACAATTAAACGAGTTGAGACTTTGCGTTGTAATAGGTTTGCTGTATAAAATTTAATTCTGCTAAGTGGTGGGGCCTACACAAGTTCGCATGCGCCTGGCGGCGGCGGTGGCTGCAAATCGTATCTGTGGTGTCTGTCACTGAATACACTGAATACAGCGTCATTTATTTGCGTTGTATAGAGATTTACAAAGCTTGCAAATAACTTGTGCTGAAGTACCTGGCAACGTAAGCAGCACATTGCCAGCATTCTGTTCAAGAGTGGTTCGATGTCTTCCTTCACACCGTGTCTTCATTTCAGAGCTATGTTGTCCTTTGCCTAAATGGCCATCCCATGGCTGGCTCTTCTGTGGGTTGGCTGTTTGCGGGATCATATTTCGATGCCGGGGAAGGCCATTCAGCAGAAGATTCCGACAGACTTCGTTGCATTAAGCGCATTTTTCTGTACCCACTAACAACATGGTCATGTTGGATTGCGAGAATGACACTACTACGCGAGAAGACCTCTTGATGGAGATCTCAAATATCCTCAACACGGGACTTGATAGGGAATCCCTGACCATTTTGACCAAAATGCTGGAGCAGGGGGTGCACCCTGAGGCTCTCGCCCGCGTTGTGCTGGAGCTGGACCGAGCACTTCTAGATGTAAGGGAAAAGGAAAAAAAAGCTGCATCCAGAGGGGGTTAATGTGGCTGCTGAGTGTTACCGGCAGCAGCTGCTTGTCAGTGCCGGCGCTGTCACTGACACTGCACCTCACCAGAGCGGAAACCACAGAACCTGGCTCCGATCTGTCATCAACTGTAGAAAACAGTAACAAGATTATTTCATTAAAGTGCATTCCTCGAGAACTAGGCTTGACTACGCCTCGTTTTGCTCCAGTTTCCCTACTCGCGTTACCGTTGACTTCTACCCAGTCCCCTAAAAGGCGTTGCTGCTCACTCTCGAGACGACACATAGTCGAACATCTCTTGACACGTATGCAGCAAGAATAGAAAATAGTGTGCGCCAAATCCAGCACTAAATAATGAATAATGGAGCTGGCAGACCCCGGGACGGGACCCAACTCCCTTTCAGCAGCAGCGTTCTGTGCCGTCGCCGTTGAGGGCAACATCAGCTATTTGTAGAGTGTCTGAATGCCAGACAACAGAGCGCGCCAGTGAAGGCGCGCTCAGCAAATAGCGGACACTGGCTACGCAGATTAATTCCCGTGCATCAGCTGAGGTTCGTTGAGCCAAAAGACAAAACCTTTCAGTTGTGCGAACGGCATCTTTCGGGTTCGCCGGTCGCTCCCCTGCTTTGACAATTCCCTACATAAACGATTTGTGTTTTTCTCGCTGCGCAACTACACGGATTCCCCTCAACGATTTGGCCGGCACGGCGACACAACACAATTTCGCTGATGCAATACATCTGTGACGTGCTGGGGAAAATGCGGAGTGCCGGGGCAGTCCGTAGGACTGCCTCCGAAACCGCAACTAAAGCATCCCTAGAGACGAGAGAAAGAAGCGAGCCAATTAATTCCACCTTTTTACGCTGCGCCCTCTGCGTCCATGACCCCCTCTTCCTCGTCAAATTCGCCTTCCTCCTCGGCGGTTGCATCCTGAGAAAATGGAATGAAAGCGAGGCAAAAGCCATTCTTTCTACCCGCAACCAAACACGAAATTCTGACGCAGCATTAAAATCACCAAACCCACCTGGTACTGCTGGTATTCAGATACCAGATCGTTCATGTTAGACTCGGCTTCGGTGAACTCCATTTCGTCCATACCCTCTCCAGTGTACCTGAACGGAGCGAAGTGCACAGCCATTCGGAGTTTATTGAAAGTGCGTGCATGCTGAAAGGAGAGCGCTGCATGCAGAGTTGCTAGGAAACTCACCAGTGGAGGAAAGCCTTGCGCCTGAACATGGCCGTGAACTGGTCGGACACGCGCTTGAACATTTCTTGAATGGCGGTTGAGTTTCCGACGAAGGTGACGGACATCTTGAGCCCCTTTGGCGGGATGTCGCAGACCCCCGACTTCATGTTGTTGGGGATCCACTCGACGAAGTAGGAGGAGTTCTTGTTTTGCACATTCAGCATTTGCTCGTCGACCTCCTTGGTGCTCATGCGGCCGCGGAAAAGCGCGCAGGCCGTCAGGTAGCGGCCGTGGCGCGGGTCCGAGGCGCACATCATGTTCTTGGCGTCGAACATTTGCTGGGTGAGTTCGGGCACAGTCAAGGCGCGGTACTGCTGGGAGCCGCGGCTGGTCAGCGGGGCGAAGCCAATGAGGAAGAAGTGCAGACGCGGGAAAGGCACCAAGTTGACGGCGAGCTTCCTGAGGTCGGAGTTCAGCTGGCCCGGGAAGCGCAGCGAGCAAGTCACCCCGGACATGGCGGCGCTGACCAGGTGGTTGAGGTCCCCGTAGGTGGGGGTCGTGAGCTTCAGAGTGCGGAAGCAAATGTCGTAAAGTGCTTCGTTGTCAATGACCTGAACCTCGTCTGCGTTTTCGACCAGCTGGTGCACGGAAAGCGTCGCGTTGTACGGCTCCACCACAGTGTCCGACACCTTCGGCGACGGGAACACCGAGAAGGTTTCCATGATCCTGTCGGGGTATTCTTCGCGGACTTTGCTGATCAGCAGCGTTCCCATGCCGCTCCCCGTGCCTCCTCCCAGCGAGTGCGTGACCTGGAAGCCCTGTAGGCAGTCGCAGCCCTCCGCCTCTTTCCGCACCACGTCGAGCACTGAGTCGATCAGCTCCGCGCCCTCAGTGTAATGACCCTTCGCCCAGTTGTTGCCCGCGCCGGTCTGGCCGAACACGAAGTTGTCGGGGCGAAAAAGCTGCCCGAAAGGCCCCGATCGCACAGAGTCCATCGTGCCGGGCTCCAGGTCCATGAGGACGGCCCTGGGCACGTAGCGTCCGCCCGTAGCTTCATTGTAGAAGACTGAAATGCGCTCGAGCTGGAGATCACTGTCACCCTTGTACGTGCCGGTCTGCGAAACATTTCAAAGGGAAAGCAAACAGGATGACGCACAGGCCTGCAGACGGTCTCCGCGGTCTGCTCCAGATGCAACGGTTCCCTAGCAAGCAAGTACACTTCCACGCTGCTCAGTCACCACAGAAATCTTTAGACTTCTTGAAAAGTCGTGAAACTTTTTCCTACTGCGTTGCATTCCACAGCGGCCCCCTGGGGCCTGCGCTGGATGCAAGCGGATCAATGTACTACTGAGCGCTGAAAGATTCAGGGGGAAGCATCACCATGAATTGATACATAATAAAATGAAAAAGTATTGCAGATGCCGAAGTGAATTAAGGCGAGGCAACCGCTTTTTTTCATGGATGCGGCAGCCGATGGCTAGGCGCACGGGACACGCCGCCCGCTGGACCCACTAATGCACCCATCCAGAGGGAGAAATCGCGGCTCTGGAAGCTGAATGAAACTGTATCTAGTAAGAAGCTGATGAGTGCTTATAAAATCTTCATGTGCACCAACATGAACTGCGGTATATCCGAGAAAAATGCGGGGCTCCTCACCGGGGCTATGCCGTGTTCATCCGAAATAACCTCCCAGAACTTGGCGCCAATTTGGTTGCCGCATTGGCCGCCCTGAACGTGAACGATTTCTCTCATTTTCGCGAAAGAAAGAAGTGGCAGGGAAAGGCAACTGCACGCAAAGGACGGCGACGTGTCAGCGCCCTGCTGCAGGCAAGAAGGGGCACCAGACAGCAGGCGCACGCAACTGTGCCGATTCCTGCCTCGACAGAACAGTCTCTCGAGAAAATTGAGTATAAGAAAGCCAAAGAAGAGAAGCTTTCGCCTGTGAGAATCAAGGCAATGGAGGCTTGCACAACGGAGGGAGCATTTCAGGGGTTGTGGCGGTGGTGGTGCTGGGTGGCTGCTGACGGCCGCACGCGCAGCTCTGCTTACCTACAGGACTTCTTCTGAGTGCCCGTGATAGGATCAAGGCCTCAATTCTAGTTTGTCTTTGACACTACGTGACATAAAAAGGTGAATTTACAGGAAAGGGATCTTGTAGAGCAGAATTACTCCGTGCGATGGGCCCCATCATGCAGCGTTGTAGCTGTGGTCGTGAAGAGCTGTGGCTGTCTGTTCATAGATAGGTTGGTTTCGGCTGCTGTGACATTTCTGTAGGCTGAAACACTTTCAGTATAACATGCATGCACTTTTTCATCACGAGAGAAAACTGGCCCCCAGAATTTTCGGGTTCTAGCACGCCTTCAAAGCGCGGTGGGCTAGCTCATTGTAGCTTTCGTTTACAACCAGCCTTTTTGGGTAGCGCTGCGGCCATTGATCCGCCTTCAAAACGTCTCCACATTTAAACTATAGCATGAAACTTTTAGCTACATTTTATGGGACTAATTTCAGCTGGATTCGTTAGTAAAAACTGCCGCGTTGCGGGAAGAACCTAGATGGCTGCACAGTAAGCTGCACAGTGAAAACGGCGCTGCGAACCTAACTGTCGGGACCTTTTACAACGAAATGCCATTGCAATCTGAATTGTCGTTTCAGCTTTTAATAGCGGATTGGGCACTTCTATACGCTGCGGCCCACTGATCGTGACGACCTTCGGTTGGTGACCCGCTTTCATTTCATGGCTCTCTTTTCTTGCTGTAGTGGCTGATTAAGTCCGTCTTAAGAGTTCTCGTCTTCTGTTCACTTGGCTGCTCTTTCCATAAGGACACCTTAGTTAAGAGATTTCCAACCGCGTGATGCCGGTGTGGCCGCTCTTGATTGTTTGTAAAGGTTTCCGGAGCCTTTCGGCCGTGGACAGGGTTAAGCAGCTTTGATTTATGGATGCTTCAGTGTTAGCTAGGTTGTTCCCAATCTTGGTTGGCCACGTTAGGGACTCGTTATTTGTAGCCTAGACTATTCTCTGTCACCGGGTTTTATCTGGGTTGAAGGGGGTCCACTTACAGCGTGTTGTAGCCTTTGCTATTCTTTCCCGGATATTTTATCCCCAAGTTCATTGTCTATTATTTCTTTCCCCGATGCTAATATTCGCTGCTCGTGCCCCAATTAAACTGAGGAGTTCATGTCGTTTCCTTCACACACGAAAGTGCCACTAATAAACAGCTCCTCCACTTGAGAAGCGGAGTTTGATGTTTCCTTCTCCTTCATAATGAGGCCTCTGGAACCTGCCACTATATTCGAGCTGACTCGGGGATGTTTTAAATGAATGTTTGCAATTAATCAATATTTCGGGTATAAGCTACAACCAGGAGGGGAAAGCGTCTTCAGTCAAGCAATGCTTCTTTTTCCACTCTCCCTTGGTGTCACCAGTCAAATACAGTCTTTCCAGATACTAGATTGCTGGGAACTCAAAGTAACAGAACTTCAACTCTAATCTCTTGGCAAAGTGGAGCCACGAGAGACTCCAGAACTCTCCAAACAGATGTTCCGCAGCCAAGCGGTAGCACCACTTACTTTCTTGTTGCATGCATAGCTGGAAGATGAAAGCTCTTTAGGCAACGAAAACCTTGCTTCCTCACAAGAGAGGACAGCTTTCAGATAAAACTGTTCTGCCCAGCTACCATCAACTCATTACGCTGCGGGGGGGAACACAAGTTCGTTGCGTCCTTTCGAGCGTCTTTGTTCCATTGGACAACATTGATTTCTTTCACGTCCTCTTAAGTTTACGACTTGACCAAAACAATAAGGACCACTAGTAGCTTTCCCATGACTAGAGCCAGGAAGTGTTCAGCGCTATCAGCGCACGTTGTGTGCGGGTTACAACCTAGTCCTTATTTCTACACAGCTTTAGAGTAGTAAGTTGAGAGTAATCGTCCGCAGGATACTGCTCTTTGGTAGCCAGTGCTACCTTGGCGTGATTGGCGTGCTTGTTTGCTTGCCTCAAGTATTTCACTCATTGCAACGCTACATGAAATGGGCCCTAAATCGTATTTAATAGGGAGCTTTTGCATATCTTTGACTTTGTGAACTCCCTCTAAATGCACTGTCAATGTTACAGTCGCTTGACCCCTGTGCACCTTCTGCTGCAACATCCAGTTTAAAACGTCGTATGTTGGGCGACTTTACAATTATTTCTGCACAACTGAAGTATCATCAAGGTATTACTGGCAAAAAAATCGCACTAATACTCGGGGGCCCGAGATATGCATCTTGCTGAGACCGTTGGTGGTCTTAGCGGTTTGTCTCGAACAACGCTCAACGCTCACCAGCAAATGGACGAGCTTTCTCCTTACTTCTGCAAGGCCTGTTGATGTTATGCTTTAATGGCTTGGAAAATAACTGATTCAAAGGTAGCAAAAGGGGAATATTCCTTAGGGGAGTAAAAATAAAGAGGATCTGCTATCTAATGAGTCGCCACTGAGACAGTGGAGCGCTCGAGCAGCACATGCACTGTCCTGATTCTGGAATAGTTACCTTCTTGGGGAAATATTTTCCAAGCTTTCAGCTCCGTTTTGCAATAGTTTTTAATGTATATTTGGAGTCCGCTAACTTGAAGGGGAGCATTAGGAAGCTTCCGAGAGACACTCGAAACATTGCCAAACTGGTTTTGGGGGCGGAGGCCAGTGGTACGTCCTTCTTCCGTATGGAGCCCTCAGGAACACGTTACCAAAGTTGACTCGCTTCTTTTTAGTTTTGGTCTATTCAGACTCCACCGAAGCTTGCGCTTCACGGGCCCTTCTATCTTCTTGAGAGCCATAGTTTGAGCTTCTGAGGTGGAGGAAGTGTGTTTACTTTTTGTCACCTTTTCCCCACTGGAAGTATTTTCCGGTCAGTAAAGCTTCTGCATTTGCCGTTGGCAGTGGAGTAGTCCACTCAGCCGCCCGCTGCTGCGGTGCGCAGCTTGACGCTGTGGCTGCTGTCGGTGTATACTTGGAGCGTAAAGGAAACGTTATTCGAAGGCTGCACCCGAGGCTGGCGGATTGATTAATATTTCCCAATAGTGTTCGCAGGAAACTGCGGCAGATGCGCTGTGCTTCACTTGCTTTCAAAGTGCTGCTCCTGGAGTGACTTGCCCGCTGCCTCAGCAGACCGTCGCCCCTTGAACAGCAATGAATTGGCTAACTGTGCTTTCCCTGTATTTTTCAGTGGGGGGGCTCCATTCCACTCTTGGGGTTGCTGGGTCAGCAGTGGGAGGCAGGGAATTTGCTGCAGTTTCCGTTGATGCCAAAGAGCACAGCTTTTTTGCAGAAAACTCTGGCGAATACCACGTTTTGGGGCGGCGTGAAGTGACAGCATCGCCTCAAAAGAACATTTTAGGGTCACCCTGGGCTGCCCACGTTGGGCAGAAGTGGGCAAACAAGAATGACCCCGGAAACACCAACAAAAACTCGGCCACAGAATACTCCTATTCCCTTATTGGCTTGCCCGGTGTAGACGGCAGCGAGCAGACAGCCGTCAAGGGAGAAAGTGGGGGGGCTGCAGCAGGGGATTCTCGACTCGGAGTGGGGGACCTTTCTGAAAAGAAACAAGAAGGGCAGAGTCTGGTGTTGCTAGATGACCCGCTGTACCCGCTGCTGTTTTTGCCAAAGGCCCCGCGCGTGTTGGGCGCGAAGGTATTTGTCGTCGGGCTTCTGTTTCTTTTGCTTTCAGTTTGGATTTCTTACGAACGAGATGAATCTGTGACTGGAGGTCCCGCCCATGTGCTCGCCAGATTCGCCAGTCTTGACCGGGAAGATATTGCCTCTATTGCGTCTACTCTGTTGGCATTCTTGGGCATTATTTGTTTGTTCTCAGCTGTGTACAGACATTTCAGCAGCGTCCGAGACCAGCAAAACTGGATACGCAGGGCAGAAGAAGGCATTGACGCAACCTGGAGGCTGCATCGGAACAGAGAACATATTTTGGGACGCCACGGCAAGTCTCAGCTTGCTTTCGCCGACGCAGTTGAAGTTCAGGAAGATCTGCGGAATGAGGGAGAACAGATGCCGATGGAAAGCAAAATGTGAAGTATGAATGAGCCTCAATTGGGAGGCGGTCATGAAAACGTGGGGGAGATATTGGGGGAGTTTTTGGAAAGGCTTGAATTTATTGCAGGCGCACGAGGCTGTGGCAAGTAGGAGAGATCAGTACAGCAGGAACAACTGGTTCGGCGAGCACGGTTTCATCGAAGCGAAAGTTGACAAGAAGTCGGCCCCTCTGTTTGCTTGGGGGAGGCCATGTAATTGGAAAGGAAGAAATGCAGCAAGACTGAATTGCGAGCACTTAGTGGCTTGCTGAGAGCGTGCGCACTGCCCTAGCAGAGGCAGTGCTCAGTTGGCGCCTACGCGGTCGCCTGTGCCTTGTGCTTTCGCGTTACAGGCCCAAGGCCCGAACTTGTAGGTGAGAAGCCATGCGCACTCACGAATTCGAGAGAGTGCACGAAAAACTGACTACGAAGGAGCTGGCTTGTACGACTGTCTTGCCGTCATATCGAAGAGTGCTTACTGGGTGCTATATACGCTTCATGTACGCTCCAGTAGGCAGCAGTTTTAGTACTGGTTGTTAATCTATGAGACAGGTTAGGTCCTGCCCCGGGCTAGGTTGTCCGTGAAACCGGAACCTCAGAAATATCAGAGCGAAGGAGTTTACTTGGGCAGTTGCCTTCTGTAGGATCTTGTGATCCCAGGCCCGGGACGCCGGGCTATTCTGCGTCCGTAGAGGCCCCTCAAGGGCAGCAGGGCAGTGGCGAGCTCCAAAATGCGAATTTTCTAGTGACAAGCCTCTGGGGCCCACGAATTTTAATGTAGTTGCCTGTTAAGGTTCTGGAACTAGGAACGGGCTTCCTTCAGCAAGGCACTTTTCTTATATAGTTGTTCCAGCGGTCGCACCATAGACGGCCTCTTCAGTGGTGGGGAGGTGATGTGTTCGGCGTGTTTTCCAGGCCATTAAAACTGCATTCGTGACCAAAATACTCTTCCTATAATGCTCTTATGTTTGAGAAGCCGGTCATTTGCGAGCGCCACTACCCTGTGCTCGGCGAACCATGGATGGGTCGCTCGATGGGCGCGCGAAAGGCTTATGGAATTAATACTGCGTGCTGGTAGGGCCTTAGGGCTTGATTGTCCCACACTAACGTCTAAAAAAGTTCAATTATAGTTATTAAAGGCTAAACTCAGTCCAATAAGCTGTGACCGAGAGACACGGGCACGAGCCACACACCGGCAAACATCCTGAGAACTCTGGCCCCTCGTTGTCCGGTGCCAAGTACCGGCCTCAAGCATGCGACCAACGTGGACCAAGCCTGTAAAATAAATTTTTATGTACTGAAAGGTACTACTTTTTTCATGTTGGGGCGGGCGCTGGCAGTCCGGCCAAATGAAATGCTGGTTCGAGCTCATCGATTCGCAAGGGACTGGTCAGTTTTAGTTTCATGCGCTCTGCCGGATCAGGCTGTTTCCATGCGGCGCATATGCTGAAGCGAGACTTTTGTCTAATCTCCTTGGAGATAACTTACGGTACTCCGCGTGCTTCTGCAATCATGGGCCGGTGCGGAGCACTGAAGAAGACAATAGCCTGTCTGTCAAGTGGGAATTTTTTAACTTATTTACCCACATTAGAGCCTTTTCAGTTATTCCTTCACTGTAACTGTCTTTCCCCTTCTCGTGGAGCCTTTTAGTGGGGCAGGTTTCACTGGTGTCCTCACTGACCAAAGCAGCAGCTGAATTCCTATTGGTGTCCCGGCAGTATGCCGACTTCCACGCTAGGCCGGACGCGTGGCTCTCTTGGTGGAACTACACAGCTGCCCACGCCGACAGATGGCAAGGCAGGCGACTGGTGGATCCTTGGATCCACAAATTACACAGTTGTTGGTAAGCGTTGCCTTGTCATGAAACCCAAAACAGCAGTGGCCAGTGGCCGGCTCCAGGGATGGGATGAACCCCTGAAGGTGACAGCTGATTTTTGGTTTTCTGAAGAGCGCTGTGGGCTGTGAGCGTATCCACGCGAAATGCGTGCCAGTGGGGCGACAACATCTCATTGACCTACAGTCATCCTTTCTACCAAGTTGTATTTGCTGCTGTGCTCTCAGATCCAACAAGGCCAGAGACTTCAAAGACCCCCGTAAGAAGGCTTGAGAAATATGACGAGCAAACAAGAAGTGTCTCGCCAGAGAGCGTCTCGGGTTGGCTCGCTACCAGCCCGCGGTCCAGAGTGCTTGACTTTCCAGATCGGTGGCCATCCAGCAATATGCGAAGCAGAAGACGTAGCACTGATGGAGAGCATGGGACTGAGTATTCACGAAGCTTGTGTGGGGGCTTGAAGGACGCAGAAAGCGCGGTTTATGGTGGACGAGTGGGAAATCCACTCCTTTCTGCTAGTCAGCCTGGTGGCCGTCCCGCTAGTCTTCGGAATCAACGCACTGTCACGGGCACTCCGCCTGTGAAGGGCTCTTCTCACATTCCGGAGAATTTTCGGCGCCAGAGATCTAGTTCAGTTACGGGCTCTCGTGGAAGTCTTCCCTCCTTTAAAGATATTGTGAGAAGAATGCAGGAAGATGCGGAGCGTCGACGGATGAGCGAATTCAGCATATTTACTCCACTTAGGCAGGGCACCACAAGAGGGATGAAATCGCATTTCGAGCAGGTGCTAAGTCTTAGGAGCGGCTCAGGCTGCGGCCGTAAGGATGAGATGAACAGGCAAAGCAACAGCGGCAATGGCGCCTTCAGAGCTCCAGGTGGGAGAGGAAGCTCCATCGATGCTCTTTACCGGGATTTTGCAAGAGAACGACTAAAGAGGAGCTTCACCCGTTTATCGTCCGCTATGAGCTCTTCAGCTTCGCGTGGGCATATGGATGAGGCCGGAAATGATGTAAGCATTTCGCAGTTGTCTTTGCGGAGTAGTTTGTGGAACGATGGTGTCCACGCCATTCAGCTCATTCTAAAGATGTTTTTACAGCAATCATTGTCTGTAGCACGTGGATCTTCTTTTTGTGTGCTTGTCCACAAAAGGCGGATCTCTTCGAGACTTCTCCTGCCGGCGCTGGCAAAAGGACAATTACTGCATTGAGACAACTTGAGCAGAGCTCCCGTCTAATACGCACGCAGTTGCGGAGCTTGCAACGTGCGACTGAAACTTGGGATAAAATGGAGTCTCTGATGGAGCCTGAATTGGGAAAGAGAGCAAACCCGGGCCTGTTAGCGGAAACAAGTTTTTTCGACGGACAGTTTGGCACTGGTAGTTGGCAATTCCTTGAGCAGGATCCAGTAGAGCCTCACGCTGCTTTGACTGACGTTCAGCGTGAGGAGGTGGAGCAAGCAGCAAAAGCTACAAGTCAACACCGCGAGTCACAGATGAAGGCTCTTCGGGAGCTATTGGGACACGTAGAGAAAGCTTGTGGTGAGCTTGCAGTAGGCTGTTCCTTTGGTCTTTTTGCTGTGGTGCTGTCTTTCGGACTGCTCTGGTATCGATGGAGCCAAAAATGTTTGTTGAGCTCCGGCAATTTCACTTTGAAGCATTCTTAAAAAGCATTGTTGGAAATACAACATGTTTAGCTGCCTCATGTAAGCATTTTGCTTGTTTCAGAATGCCAGGAGCTCTTCAGGAAATCTTCTGCAGTTTGTTTTGCCCTCGATACATATGATGCTGTCGCGGAGATCTGGTCGAGCTGTGCCCCATTAACGCCGCTGATCGCGCCTGTGGCACTTGCATCCCTTGTTTGTGTTTTGTAAGGCACACTGCACAGTTTGCTGATAGGGGGTTTAGTGCACGTGCAAGAACTGGCAGCGCGCTGAACTAAGATGCCATTTCTGATGCCTTGATTCACCTGATCCAGCACTCTAGACTAGCGGGATCGCATTGTACTTCGCACTTTCTCTCTTTTTGCGCAGGGCCTACGAATTTTGTGCCATAGGGTCTACTGAAGTGGCAGCCCAGAGTCTGGCCAGCCTTTTGGTCCATGCAGGCTTCGAAAAAGTTGATGCAAAACTTCAGGAGCGAAACTTGCGTTTTTCTCTCCTTTACGAATCATTGCTTGAAAATAAAAATCTCATACAGAGAATAGCCGTGAAGATAATTGCACTCGTACTTGACCATGACACTCCCAGAGCAAGTCGTCATAGTGCTTCGCAGCTTCAGGTCCCGAAGGATGAGCATTTGGGCCTGCCAGAGATGATAATCAAGGAAAGTATGTTTGGTGACTCATCTTTGATGAGCGCGTCAGCTCACTCTGAAGTTCCTCCAGTGACGACTGTGGCTCAACAGGCGATTTTGGCTATCCATGTACGTTACATGGCAAGCCTACTTTCCACTGCTTCCGGAACTTTTGCCTACCACATGCGGAATTTGATGACCTTTCTGGCAGACTTTCTGACGTTACTGCAAAGCTGTCTTGCCCATTGTGGCGTCCGTAAATGCCTGGGCAAAACGTTTTATGTGAAATCGTTCAGGAGGCTGGAGGCCAACGGGGAGACCCCGTGTTTCTAGATCGCGAAGCAGAACAAGAGAGGGACCCGAGAATGTCCAGCAAGAGCCGGATTCTGTTGCGCAAACTAGGCTTTGTAATTGTGGAGCTTCGCATACACATGAACAAGTTGCTTGCGTGCCGCATAGCAATGAGTGAGCTTGGATGCACACGCAGGGCTTGGGAATATATCAGTGACTTTCAGTCGCGAGCGAGAGAAATTTTGAGTCAGTCAGCCAGCAAGGATGGGCCAACAGCAGACTGACTGATGCTCAACAAAGTGTGGTGCACGGTACTGATTAAGTTGCCTCCTGTGGTTCTCAAGTTTATTTTTTTTCGCTCTTTGCTCCACACTTGAGTGAAGCATCTATGCTTTTTGCGAGTTTTTGGTCAATCCGTAAACATGCATGCCGCAGAAAATATGAAAGCGGTCTGCTTCCCATTTGCACAGATGTTTGCAGCTCACCTTGGAGGCTGCCAGACTTCCAGACAGTTACAAGGCTTGTTAGCTTGTTAAGCGTCTCTAAAGTCTGGTGGAAACAGTTTCGTGTTCCCACACTTTAAGTGAAAGCTTGAGATGCGAAGTGGCGCTAGAGTAGTCTGGAAGCGGAGCGGCAGCATATCAGCGGAGCAGCAACAGATCTGCGCGGAGCAGCTTATGAAAATGCTGTACCAACAACAGTGCAACACATAGTCATATCTGAAGCCTACTGAGAAGAAATTTGTTGCACAATATCCTGAATTTGTCCTAGCTCAGACAGAAGCTTATTCTTCCAAAGCCATAAGCAACTCAGCTTGAAGGATACTTTTCATTCTATGGACGTGTTTTCAACCTTCTAATGTCGAAATGCCCATCGGCGTAGTATAGAGGGGTAAATGTGGCTGTGGCTGGAGCTACCGTGTGGTCGCCAGTTGTTCAAGCTCAGATAAATCGGTCACGGGATGGGAAAGAAGCCCATAAGCCATGTGAAGAGAGAAATACATCAGGCCTGTGGCTGTGCACAACTGTTTTTTCATTGAGTACCGCGTAACATGCAGAACAAGGGGTGTAAACTTGAAAACAGTGGCTCTGGCTAGTCATGACAAGTGCTCTTGCATTCGAGGGCGGAATGTGTAGAGCACTTTGCATAGGAGCAACAGATGTATCCTATTGATTCACCAACTGAATATGAATTCTCAGAACATCGAAGGACAGGTAGATTTAGTTACCTACGGCAATCAGTAAATATGGAGTCGTTTTCACACCCTTCTGCCAAGAGTTCTCCAGAAGGAGTACAGTGACGTTCCTATTGTTTAAAACTGTTCTCATTAGTTCACTGATTTTCTTGGACACAATATAGCGTCAAAAGCTCAGCCACATGTTGCACGCTAGGTCACTACGGCTGACGCGGCTGCGCTGGATACGTAAAGAGGCCCTTCGACAGGCCATTTGTTCTCTTTCACTTTGTGAAACGGATGCTGTGCCGCAACATCTGAAGACTAGCTGTCCGTTCCTATCTTTGCTCCTACAGGCCCGCCTGTGTACAGTATAGTCCGCTGTGCACCAGCCACTTATAGGACATAACTTGCACTTGCCAATCAAATATATGCATGTTAAGCAACGGAAACCCACAGTATGAAGAGTTTCCTCACAAGCTAAGGCGCATGGACCCTTTCGCCGAACGCTCATAAGTGCATTTGTAGAATTTTGCATTTGGCTCCTTCGTACCGTACAAAATGAGTCGGGTGCACTTCAGAAACAGCCAATAGCTTGTTGCACTATTTTTCCCACACAGGTTCACGAAGACAGTGAATACAGAGTAATTTTAAAGTCCCGTTGACACATTATACAGCGTACGAGTCCCCGCCACCGGTGCATAGATCTCTAGAACCGGCATGATGCCATTAGAGCAAACTTTGCTAGTGGTGCACTGCAACCCACCTCACAATATAGCTTGGCGTAACATGGAGACATGAATATAAGAAGATGCCTTTTGAAATTTAACTCGCTGAGTACAGGGTGCTGGTATCTGGTGCAGCCGAAGTCCCAGCGGAGACGAAAGGCAAAGGATTTCGCTTGGTGGGTCGAAGGAAAGCACCGTTCGTTACTAGTTTCCGTACGGATTTATTTAATTAACTGTAAAAAAATTAACGGATGCCTGTAATTCGGGCAGGAGGCTAGCCAATTCCTAAAATGGAGGCGGCGTTTTAGGGCCGCAGCTGCTCGATCTCACCCAGAGCGTTGAGGGCTTGTATGCAGAAGAGGCTCGCACATCCTTCCCCGGCGAACGCAGAGGTATCCAGAGCATACACCTCCATTTGCTGAGGAATATTGTGCGCATACTATATCACAGAAGAGACAAGCAAGGCCGTATGCCTTCGTAAGCGCAGCAAGTTTTGCGTTGTCCGCGCGTTCACCAATTAGTGCTGTTTTCCTCACTGCAATGAGACGGCGTCAAACCTTTCCTCCAGCGGTTTTCTAGAAATATTGCTGGCGTGGGTGATGGCGTCGTGGCTCAGAGAGCTATGCGTGTAGACTGGCTCGTATGTTCGCTGTAGTGGTAAGGTACTAGCAGGATACTCGAAATGCGTGAGGGGAACTCAACGCCAGGTATTGTTTCAATGCAGAAGTGGACTCAAGCCAGCGCATCTCCAGGTCTGCCGTTAGCGCCCCACACGCTCTCACGGAACGTGAAAAACCGACAGAGTCATTGCCTGACCTGGTCAGGTGATGCAAATACGGGCCAGCTGCGCCGTGCGTCATTGGAACGCCGCAGCAAGCAGGCCTTCCGCGCAGGAAACCGGATAAGGTTCTTCAGCTGGCTCCTGATACTCCTTACATTTGCTTCAATGGCGTTGCCATCCACTGCAGCAGAAAGCAGTTTCAGCAAAGGCACCAAGGCGCTCCGACTGAAAAAGCTTCTCTGCAAGGCCTTGTCGGCAAAAGAACCATGCACAGCTCTTGCTGACGCTGTGAAAACAGGTGGCATTCGTGTCATTGCTGTTGACTTTGATCTAACCATGATTACTGTGCATTCAGGCAAGTACACCCGCGAACACAGCGCGGAAATCTCCATTTAAGCCATGACTCTTTATGCGGGTTTTCACTGGCAGTCTAACCGATCACTGCATATGTCTAGGTGTAAGATAGCTAATACTTGCGTACCTGTAGAGCGAACAGTGGCTTTTGGGGAGTGTTGGAGCCAGCCTGACGCCTTTGGTGCGTTCGTCTTACTAGGTGGCAGCGCTTCGAATGTGCCTGATAATCCAATATTTACGTCCCTCTCTCCTGACTTTGATGCGTTCGCATCGGCGGTCACGTCTCGCGGGATTCCTATTGCCGTTGTGACCTTTGGAGGTGAGTTTCTGTAGACTGAAGTGGGGCTCATTCTTGTTACTTGTAGCAGCTGCTCCAAGTCCTCGCAGTGCTATAAAGGCACACGCCGACGCTCTTTAGGGGGATAATGTGTGCAGATCCACGGGCCATCGCATCACGTCCAGACCGCATTGCAGGCGAGCCGCTAGTGCAACGTGTGCTTGAAGGGAGCGCTGCCTCGTTCAAAGTAGACGCGGTGTTTCCCTTTTATCCCCCGTGAGCTTCTTGGCTGAGTAATGACTACTTAGAAAACGCATGCTCTGCGTCTGTGAGGACGCAGAGCTTTTGCAGCAGTGCTTCATTTCTAGAGGTTTTTACTAAGTGCTGTGGTACGACTGACGTCCTGCCTGTTTTTTGTGATTCGCCTCGCATTTTCAGGCTTTATCAGTGGCCAGCTGACTACAAGGTCTTGGGTTTAAAGGAACCTATGCCTTTTAGCAAATCATTTCACATAAGCAAGGTTGGTCTTCGATGTTGGTCATGTGTTGCCGCGTTCGTCCAGTCTGGTGGGTGGGTGGGGTGCACTGTTCAGCAACAAGTGCAGCTGAACAGGCATACCCAACTTTTTAAAGCGATATTTTTGGGTCCACGGCACCAATGAAGAGTAATTGCGCATGCTGCTGTTGTAAGCACACATGCGTGAACGAGTCATGCGCTTGCGCGAAGGTTCTTGAGCACTTCGGCGTCTCAAAGGAACAGGTGCTGCTCATAGACGATGACCCAAACAACTGTTCGGCATTTGCAGCAGAAGGAGGCGTTTCACTCAGAGTTGCTGGCGACCGCGGATTCGATTGCGCAAACCTGGAAGTTGTTTAGACCTACCTCTCCATCTGTCTATCATTGTTCTCACGGTGCTGACAGTGAAGACTTCTAGAAAGACTGCTCGTTTACTTCACGCGTGTTCATCTGCTGACAAGCCCTGTAGACTTTCACGACAAACTTCGAGTTCGCGTTACCATTCAGCTGTTGCGTCTGCTGACGCCGATATTTGCGTATTTGTTTAAATGCGCTTGCACAGTTGCTCTAGAGGCTTCACTGCTTGTTATGCACCGCTGGTTGTCTCGCTAAATGTGCTCATTGTTGGGGTGACAACCAGACTAGAGTCCGGCTGTTCCTGCGGCACTAACGGGCGGTCAATCCCACCTGTTGTGTCAGCAGCTACTTTTTATTAGCTCGGAATTACTTTGTTTTTATGGTAGACAAAGTGGGAGTTTGTAGGGCATCTTAGCAAGAGGGCGTTGGGATATGCTGTACAGCCGTTCGTACCATGTTGAGCGGCAACTGGAGCTACGCTGTACTACGGAGGCCTGAATATTACTGCCAGCGCATGAATACTGATGACATTTAAAGGTAGCGAGTCCTTGGTACTCGAAGAGCAGCTCACCACTGGAGATAACGCGGAAAGGGGTGCTTCGCACACCACAGCGGCAGCTCTATGCCTCAGAGCGCAAAGCCAATTAGACAATGAGCTGCTGGAGCACAGAGCTTCTTGCACTCTACGTACACGCGTGCGGGAGTCAGCTGATCGGTTTTCATGGGGAGTGCACGCCGTCCGACTGTTTACTTTCGGTCAACACACAGCCGCACTAAACAGGTTCACGGACATGGTTGACATCCGTCGAACACAGAACACTGCGTGCCACCCAAGAAGTGCAAGCGCCTCGTTGCGCTGTTCCCCCAATAGTCCTTTCCCACATACAAAACCCAAGCAGCAATTAGAACTTCTACAGTACTGCTAACACTTTCTCCGTAGATGAGGACTCTGCCGAAAGGCAGCCACAAAGGCCCTGAGGGCACTAATCCGTGCGTATCTAGCAAGAAATTGCTCTGTAGCCCATTGTGGACGACAGCGAACAAACACATTCATTCCTTCTTCGGGACAAGGGAACAATCCAATATTCTCGAGTGGTGCTGAACAAATGCGGCATCTTTCGGATGCCGTAGTGTCCTGGTTTGTTGAGGCTCAGCCGCTGGAGTAGCGTAGTACGACTGGCGCTTCTTTCCGAATATTTTAAGTAATGGCTTTCTGATGTTCCCTGTCTAGCCCTTCCGCGGAGGTTATAGATGGTATCCATCCCCTAGTCTGCCTTATGGAAGTACGATTTTTTTTGCGCCCTGTCAAGTCCCGACTCAGATGCTCTACGTTTCTGGCCGTCGAATAGCATAGCCAGGCCAACATCACCGCCTCTCCGTTGTTGCTGCTGCTGTTGCAGCTGCTGCCACTGCGTGGACATCAGTGCATTCCAAAGTGCAACAACAACAGCACAACATAATACTATGCCTGCTGGGACAACAGCTATATAGCTTTCTGACCCACAATGGAGAGTCACACTAAGTACTCCAGTTTAAGTGGAGGGGGTGCCTAACTTTGCGAACGGACCTGGATCAATTTCTGAATGCTTGATCTTTTCTCGGTAGGTAATGTAGAGCATGCCTCTCCAGAAGTCGAGCTCTTCTGTTCCGTCTGTTTAAATGAGTCCTGTGGAGGCGAACAGTTTTCCTTCTGAACTGCATTTGTCTCTGCTGCTGCTGTTGCAATCGCACCAAAGCTATGGCGTTGCTGCTCTTGCCACAAGAGGGCCTCTCTAAGCTGCCTGCAGCGTGCACAAATAAACACAGAACAATGATAAATCTGAGACTGCGAAGTTCGTTGCAGCACAAAAGTCGGAAGTGCTGGAGCAGTCGAAGCGGCTCCTACCTATCACCAAGGTCGTACATGCTCAATCTTCGTTTCAACATTTTCCATACAACACGATGACCAAGTGCCACCACAGCTGCTCCTTTGAAGCAGCTTAGCTGGTGATACGCGCTGGCTAGCAGCAGTGCTTAGTACGATTTGACACGCTTGTTACCATTTTGGGTCAAGGTACCAGAGCCATTGAGAGTCTTCTGAGAATTCTATCAACATACTCTGCTTGGAGCCGCGTATCTGAATCTAGAAGTGAACGAGCATGCTGGGGGGCGTTTTCGTTTTTCAGTCTCAGCGCCATTTCCTTGGCAACGCCATGAAGCTGCAAATATGAAGCATCCAGCCAGTTCGTGCATTTACACAAAACAGCGTGTAATTCTAGTGGTGCTTCACCGCACAAGTCATATCCTTCTTGGTCCCCGTACAAGCGGTGGTATGAAATAGAGAGACAGTGGGGGTTCTTAAACATCACGCCTGCAGCTGGTGGGTAATGATGAAGTTCCGGTCATTGACGATGTAGCAACGCAAAACAGTACCTATGTGTTTGATTCAGGGCCTTTGCCGAAAATTTGGCCCCTCACCCTTTTGTCATCTGTACACTTAGCGAAGCCTCTCAGGCAGTATTTGTCATGCCGTTTGCTAAGAAGCTGAAGCTTTCTATGAGCTTCCCTGGCCTCAGCATCCCCTTCGGCGCCACCAACGGTTGACCCTCCACAGATGCTGACAAAATGATTTAGTTGTCTGATGGCCATTTCCTGTTGAAACCTCAGCTCGTCATATTGCGGCCAGGGAACGAGCGCGGCATCCCCTCCCCCATCTCCAACCCCTTTGAGTTGTTTATCCTGCCGTAGAAGCCTCTGCCACCGACCGTATTTCCAGAGGTCTGGCGAAGGTATGCGGAGAGGGATATGTTCCATTGTGTACCCGAAAAAAGCATCGGCAACGGAACAATCAGGAAAGGAGAGACCTTCTTCATTCGCCTTTAGACGGACGACACCCAATTCCCCCTGAAGCAATAAAACACATGAAGTGACCAGGAGAACAAACTCCTAAAAAGAAAACGAATAAGACGTAAAGAAGGCAACAGAGGCGGCGCTGAGAAAAACCAACTTATCTGATATCACTGACTTTCGTTTCGTCGATAATAATTGGAAAGAGAGGCGCCGTGGCTGATGCTTCCCTAAGCGAGCATAGCTTCACCCATCTGAATGCGTATGACAGCCCTCCAACACTCGTGGAGGCAACCGGTAGCAGCCCGCGCACGATTCCTAAGCCAAATGCAATTAGAAAACAAAAGCACGGTTATGGTCGCTGCACTTCGCGAAGCACGAGAACTCGAGTTTTCACGGGCCATCTAGCCCGACATCTCTTCCGTGCATACCTGCACGTACTGCCAGTTAAGTCCTACGATATCCTGATTGGCAGGGACGTTACGGGACTAAACTTGCCCGAAGTATCCTTTACTGCGGGCATTCCTCCAGGAGAAACACTGATCCAATCTAGTGGGGACCCCACGTCGAAGAAACCTGAAAATGCATAAAGGCAAAGAAGGTCCGCAAAGGCTTCCAAAACCTTGCACGAAATCTCATATTGACCACGCAGTGGGCCTTGGCGTTTACGCTGCTTCACGGTAAGCCTAACCACCACCTACCTTCATGAATAATGTCCACTTCCGGAATACAAGCGGCTGCGGCAGGCGGAGCTGCCAATCGCCTCTTTAAACAAGAAATTGGCAGACGAAAAGTGGCATTTTCGCACGCTGGGCTCGGATGAACATGTAGCACGTAGCAATACAGCTGCAAGAACCCTTCACTACTCCCTGTTTGTGTCACAACGATCAGCAATTGCTGAGAACCACATAGCGAAACGGGCTTCCCAAACACATCGGCTGTGTATAGCAGTGTCCCTCCCAATGTAAAGATGCGCAGCGTCCTGAAGCAACAAGTTACAGGACATGAATGCACCAGGGTTGCAGATAATGTAACTGCAGCAGGTGAAATGGAACATGCTTTCGCATGCTTTCGCAGCAGGGCAACCACCTCCAATAAAATGCCGATCGTGTTATCGTTGCTATTGCGGACTCCAGTGTCTAAGTGCGATGCCTAAGCGGCTAAACGGCATCCAGCGAAACTGTGAGCGTCCTTGTGCTAATAATTAAACCTGCCTCTCTTCAGTGACTGCGGCCACGAATGAATCCCCTGCAGCGACGGCAACAATCTCCTCTCCCTCCGGAAAATGTTTCAGCCACGAGCCCGCATCCAAAAAGGAGCTTCGCAAAGTAAACACAGCATACAATCATCATGGAGTGGTTCATGATGTGCATAAAGCTCTGCGCACCAATGAATTGACGTGCCTCCTGTGTTAGGCCCGGGAATCACTTAGTCAAGAGGGACAGTGGAAGTCCTACCGGAACTCTAAGACGCTGTGATTGGAGCCTGATGCAGCCAAGACAACACCAGCTCTACCTGCAGAACAAGCAGCCAAAGCTCCCACTCGCTCAACAGCCCTTTAGTATCGAGCGATGCAACACCTATCTACTGCACCCATGCCGTAGCGATAGCACCCGCACCGTAGCAGTAGCGATTCAGTTTACTTACAGAGAGCAGCAGCTGACGAATTTTGCAAGTCTGTCAACTTTCTGTGAGCCGTGCCATCAGCAACAGCACCAGGCGAGAAATTAAAAACGTCAAGCACAGAGTTGTCGGCAGTCACAGTCTTGGTTATATGCCCTATATGAGTCCAAAACAAACACCTGAAGGAGCAGCACAGGAGACAAGCGGGTTTTTGAAATTGCACCTTGCCATGAACCTAACGTCCACTATCTCACACAGTGACAAAACAGAAAGAGAGCCTCACTAGCCGCCTTCATATGGGCATGCACATATGCACAAAATACAGCTCAACAGTGAAACTTCTGGAGTCTTTTGTGGTGGCTGTAAAATGTTTGGCATGGAAAAGCCCTAAACAAATAGAACTGTAGTGTGCACAGACGGATGCTTTTTCGCACCAGGGCTTTCCTGCTTCTAGTGGCTTGGGCCCACCACCTGGATGAACAATCGGCTGTTTAATATAGTGCTGCCTCTTGAACAGTGAATTTATCATTGCCTGAGCCTCTCGCAACTCGGACCGTAGAGCAATAATGCTCGATGCGACAGTTTCAGCATCCCCAGCGTCAAGCCCTTCTCCGTCTACTGACGTCCGGTGAAAGCCCCCAGTCTCAGTGCCACTACTTTCACTCTCCTCTTCAGCTCCAGCTAGCGACCGTTTCCGGCGTTTCCGACTGTGTTTCTTGGGGGGCGCTGCACGCATGATCGCACATGAACAGCAGCCAACAAAAGGGCGTGGCCAGCATGCCCTTTTCAGTAAGATGTATGCATGACCGCGGGCAACACACCACATACCATTATACAAGCACTCGACACCGCTCCGGTCCTTGCCTCTATATATCTACCCAATTTAGTGCTAGTGAAAAGAAGAGCGTTCGCGTGGCAAATTTGTGTAGGAACATGGGCATAAGTGGTTCAGGTTGCAGCACCCTCCACTTTGAACACAAGCTCAGCAGGCAGACAATGTTTGCTCAAATACTTAAAGGCACCCATCTTCAAACAACATGGGCATGGCTGCGCTTGCTATCAAAGGAATTCACAGACGCAATTCAGCCAACAAAAATGCTTCTCTGCCTGCGCACTTCTCTCCTCGGCCTCCATTCCGTCAAAAAGTTCATTCCCCTCCGTCTCGTTTTCCGATTCTTCAGCGGAGGCTTCCGCAGCCTCCCGACTCAGGAATGCTTCGACTGAACTTGCAGATGCTTTGCTGCCTACACACAGAATGATGACACGTCGCGCAGCACAAGCCATTAAATGCAGCTATGTACTTTTCCAACAGCTAAATAGGGAATCGCACCTCTAAACTTACAAAAGCTCGAACCGGTGCACTTGAACAGAGAAAGCAAGTGCCCATGCGCCCACATGGCCACATAAGCAGCACTTATGTTTTGCACGCATTCTTTCGATATGTCAACGAATACAGCAACAGAATGAAGAAACCTGCGAATGACCTGACGCCGTCCATCGAAGTCCATTGATGAGCACTGGCCCCAACACAGTTCTACTCACTTTTCGCACCCTCAACCTCCTCTCCGTCTGCCAAAGGAGTCTTCGAATTCTGGCTCGTCCGCTTGTCAACAGTGGGTGAGGCGACAGCAGCCTGTGCCGCTGAACGAGCTGCACTGCACAGGTCTTCAGAGGACAGGCAGAGGAAGCCAAGAGTACCATCACTTCGGAGCAGCATTAGGCAGGCAAGCGGAGCAACGGCGGGAAGAAGGCAAATACCCTGCAACTGCGCCTTTCCTTCATCTGCAGATGGACAAAAGACACGAGAAACCCACGAGAGAATCTGAAGAGGCCTTCCGGACTCATGCAACTCCACAATGAAATGGTGGAAGAAGTGCGCAAGTACCAGACAGTGGATCTGAGGGCACAAGTGACTTATTTACTGCGTATTGTCATAAGCGGCTTCTCTTCCTGCATCCTCCAAACGCATATGGTGCCCCTGGTGGATACACCGCATATCAGTGGTTCGCCTTCCCCCTCATTGGGTACGACAGATACTCTACCATCGGCAATAAAACCAAAGTGCTGAACAAAAGCCAAAGGGAACGCGGCTTCGGTCTGAGGCAAGGACGGCGCCTCAGTTGCTTCCTCCCAAGCACTTGATCTGGATGAACAGCGGAGCTGCAGAGCCCCCGGAAGCAGCAGTTTCTCCTCTTTAACCCTGCACGCAGAAAAAAAAGCGCTGTTAGGACAATTTTGGACCATATAACCGGAAGACACAATAAGCGGGTGGCTAACGAGGCACCAGCACTGCTGACAAAACAAACTTCACACCAAGCAGGTTGAGGTGGCGGCTCAGCAGGGCCTGTAAGCTTCAGCGGAGAGAAGTCCTTCAAAACGCTAAACTGCCACCCATCACGCTTAAGCAGGACCAGGCGCCTTTTCCTGGTGCTGATCGTTGCATGGTCGCCTCGGGGGGACAGAGTGAGACGGCACCCTCCATCCACAACGCTGTGCACAGTCCAAACAGCACAGTTTTGGAGCATTATATGCAGCCTAAAGCTTTGCACAAAAAAAGTGGCAGAGCAAATGTATAGGTTCCGTAATTCGTGAAGGGTCAGGTACAACTCACGGGAATTCCGTTGTTTGGTTTCTGTCTGGCCATGATGCAACGGCAACTCCGTCGCTATACAGCACGACCACCATTAGAATCCATTTGCTGAGGCCTTCCTTACTCTTGTCTGCGTCAGCCAGTCCTGTGTCATCCTTACTGGTGACGTAGCAGCACGCAATATCGATTGGCTCGGCCATCCGACAGCATAGAAGCTGCTTTGATGAGCCAGTGAGGGAACGTGGCAGCTTCTGTCCCCCGATCTCCCTTTGCTCTTGCTCCTTTACCTCGAGTAGCCATAGCTGGCCATTTGACAACCCTGCGAGCAGCTGGAGAGGCGCTTCATTCGTCTCGGCCTCCGCTGAGGCCAAGGCCGTCACACCGCACTCAGCTGCCGACGCCGCAGCAATAGTCAGCTTGCAACTCTCTAATTCTTCGGTATTTTCGCGAGATGGTAGCAGACGGTGAGCGATGACTGTGGACGACCTATTGAAGGTGAAAAAATCCGCGGCGAGCGGCGTTTCTGCACGGTCGGAAGGGCCTCGGGGCGGGGAGCGCACGACGGAACATAGGCCCTTTGGATGGATTCCCGAGCCTCCACTGCTATACCACTTTACATTGCGCCCCTCTCCCTCTGCTTTCATCGTCCCAACTTGTTCGTTTGTGAAACTGTAGAGACCTCAGCCTTGAAGGAGGAACCGCAGTGTGCCGAAGTCACAAATGCTACGCCACCACTAAGTAAGCCACGTCAGAAAAATCAGCTCTAGCACTTCATTTTACGGTGACAAGGGCAGAAGGCGAGGAGACTGTAGCTCGCTGGGTTTGGTTGCAGCTGTGTACCCCACCACTCCACAGAGTGATCAGTACCCGGGGGCTTACTTATTGCTGAGTGATATGCAGCTTTGCCTTCACTACTGGGAAAAAGCAAATGGCTGTTCCCCTTCGCCTTACGATGAAAATTTTACCACATGGGGCTGGAGCGTGGTGGTTGAGTAGATTGTGTTAGTGTGGCTGGTCTGGTGCGTGGTTACTGGTGGGGCGCGGAGACCGCAGGTAACGAAATGCTAGAAGCAAATATTGAAATACTGTCCTCATGCTAGCAATTTTCATACAAAGATGCGGATATTGTTGTGTTTTTTTGTAGATGCTGTCGCGAATCGACTGTCCGGAGAACACTGTTAGCATACTGTTGGCTGTTACTTAGTGGTAGGCAAATGCAAACGCAACTCCGCGCCAGACGTTTTTGGACTGTGGGCGCAATGTAAAATCAAGTGTGATTTGCTGACACACGATATTTATTTATGAAAAGAAGGTAAATACCGCTTGAGGCCAAATGCAGACATAGTTCGTGGATATATGGTAGTTCTACGAAGGCTAGACAAGGCGTCGTGAAAATAACATTGTAACACTCTATTTTGCACCATGCCCTGCTCTTTCGTCCATTCATAGTGATCGAGGAAGCGCCGGACCAAAGAAAATCCCTGAGTAAGAAAATTGGCCGACATGACTAGAACTACGTGATAGTACAAGGACGAGAGGTGACACGCACAAAATGAAAGAGTCTCAACTTCATTTGATGGACATGAACGCAAGCAACCCCCTGCATAAGCAAATGTGAAAATTGCAGAACTATCCCTTGCAGCCCAAATACAGCTTCATCCACGCACAAGAGGACCGGAATGACGCTCCTAAAGAGAAAGGCAAGAGCTAAATGCTGTGAATATCGCTGTAGCCTGTACATAAAAAGTACGAGGCAGAGCGAAATCCTATGAAAGTGAAGAAAACTGGTAATACGACAGTGAAGTATGAAAGATCCCAGTAAGGTTAGTCACGGTATGAACTGCCGAAATTTTTTTCGACAATTGGAATGAAATCACCTTGGTAGAATCAACATTAAAATATTAGCCATGCAGACAAAAGAGGCGCCTTCGGAAAAATTTAGCGCCTCATAGAGGGCTGTTGGTTGTTCCATGCATCCAGTTTTGAATCTGCTTCGATGCCGCTAATCCTTTCAAAAATCCTGGAATTCCAGCCCTCAAATCTCTGTTCCAGAGGAGCCTATACGAAGTCCAAGGGACGCAGTCCAGTTGGAAAACGTGGACAATAGGGTTACAAACTTGTGCTACTTGCTTCTACCAGAATGCAACATTTGTTCGACAGAGCAAACCAAACTGACTAGTAGCGAAGCCTGACGAAAGCCGTCATACACCCACTGTATCTATTTCTAAAATAGGGAGCAATGCGGCTTTTCCGGTGGCACTTTGAATTTCAAATTTCATTTGCCCAAGCATTCCCACTTTCCTAGAGCAAAAGGGCTCCCTTCTACCGTGAGGATCATGTAAAGTTGTGCGATCTTATAGTGCTGGGGTCAATTTGGCTTACTGCGGACATGTAATCTGCACCTGACAAATAACGATTGAATTCGTTGGGTAAAACAGATGCCTTCGCTTCATCCCTACATAGCAAACAGCACCTGCTTTAGCACTGTTTTCTGGCCTCCTCACCAACGTAGAACAAACTGCAGGCGTGCAGAGATCAGATAGAGTGCATCCTGCCCGGATGTTCATTTCGTGCTGCCTGTAAGGTTTGCTAGCAAACCGAGTAAAGCTCTTGGGCAACGCAGCGTTTCACGCTGTAGGCCTTGGACCGTTGCGATGACACTCGGGACAGTGAGCGTGTGATTACTCCGCCGCACTTGTTGGCCTCAGGTGTGATTTACTATGTTGTACTTTTTCCCAAGATGGGCCGAATGCTCCATTCCCGTTGGAGAAACCTTCAATTACACCCCAGCACGCTGCCAGATTACTAGCCTGCCAGATACCCCCGTCTTTGAATGCCAAACGGACGCCTCTTATGCCTCTTTGGTGGCGCTAGTGGTGGAAGTCGAGAATAGTACTTACTCCAGCCACCTCTTCCCTGGGGCCCCGTAGCGGAAGTAGAATCATGCAGTGAAAATAGGGTAGGGAGCACTTCTCTATGGCCTTAAGCATGCCGAATGAAAGGGCTGGCAACCAATGCAGTGTATGCTAGCTTTCGTTGTGGCATGACTAAGGCGGCCTCGACGTATGCCCACCTACTTCTTGGCTGATCTGTCGCCAGTTCTTGATAGTTAACAAATCTACGCAGTTGCCTTGTCACCACTGCCGAAGTGACCCGTTTCGGCCGCCGTTTAGTAATCACTAGCATGCGTAGCTTCGCATACATGTGCTGGCGAGAGTCTCAACTTGAACTCTGTAGTCTAACGCAGAGAGTAGCATGCGCTGCGCTCTACAAGCGAGCCTATGAGGCCAATATATAACGCCACAATAGCACTTCCCTACTCAAGAAGTTAACAGCTAATCCGTCTGTACGACCCACCTATCTAGCTGTTTTGTGGACGACACGTGCTAATTTTGCTCTGAACACCAAAAATTGCCTCGGCTGGCGGTTCAAACGCAGAATTTAAACAAGAGTCTACCGAGTTACCTGCCGATCCGGTGCTCAAAAAGACTTAGAAGTGATGGCGCAGGAGCCGAAATGAGCATTCCCTTAAGGTGCACAAACTTAGGGCTGCGGCCCGTGATGCTCAATTAGTCAGCTGCATTTCATGCATGAAACTAGTGCAGTGTGCGCTGTTCATAGAAAAGTAGTCAACAGTAAATCACATGGAAACCCATGCCACCGGATACACCAAAAACTGTCTGTAAGGAAAGAGGCATTCACATTGTTAGAAAACAGCTAGTGGCTGCTTGTGGGCGTCTAGTCATGTCATGCGACAGGAAAGTGTAAAGCATGAGGAGCAGTTAACACACAATCAGCGAAGTGGTCTTCCCTCAACAACGCCGCTATTTTCCCGAAGTGGAGCAAGACTGCAGCTGCAGCCCCGCACGGACGCCTTTGCAAGTTAGCAAGTGGACAACACCAGAGTGACTTCTACACGATAATGCACGGAGGCTTTCACTCAGCTCCAAAATGTGAATGGAAGCCATGAAAAGGCAGGGATAGTCGTGGCAATCTTTAAATGTCCAAGTCCTTCATTGTGGCATACACTCGGGGCATTTCAAATAGAGCCATCTCCTGAATACAAAGCAACTCCATAGCATGTTACTGACACAGGAGTGGCAGGCAGCAACAAGAAATTGGCGAGTGTCCGCAAGAACGGGATAGCAGATTGCAACAGAGCCTGAAGGCAACCGTATCAGCTCACGTTGTGAAGCGACAACCTCGCGTTGGTGGCGCCCGCAAGGACAAGGGCTGCCTCGACCCTCTGTCTCTCCACATTACATCCAAATAACCCTAATCGCCTCAGCTGCTTCCCTGTGCCGAAAATATTGGAGCAAAAACACTTACTGGCTATGTGAAATTCTTTGCAGGGCAGCACGTTCTCTAACACAGAGGCACCAACGGCCACAAGAAGAGAACGCGCGGTCCCAGTCGGTGCACGAACGATCGTCCTGAATACTTGAAAGCGAGGAATCCATAAAACAGTAGGCAGCAAGCTATTGTCTCAGTCATTACAATCTGCGAAGGCATCAGGCAGCTGAAGGCACATTTGTCGCAGTAGTACCTGAGGCAACAGTGAAGCCAGAATCACAGAAGGCGGAAGTGACCCTCCAACAATGCGAAACGTCAAGAAAACGAAGGAGAGGCAGCTCAGCCAGCAAGTGCACCAGCAAACTATCATCGATAGCCCTGCGACAACAAAGGCAAGCGTTGCAGGACGCAAAAGCCATGAACGGCACAGCTGGTGATACTTGAAGAAAAAGAGCGGCTCCTCAAAGTGTGGCTTCGTTCTACGGTGTTACTTCTGCTTATTTGACAGTAAGCCGTGAGCTGCATGAGTCAGTCAAGTGGGAATCTCCAGCAGCGTGAAATGCAGGCGAATTTTGAGACGGGTAATGGCCAGCAGCTCACGCCGTGTGGCTTAATTTAAGGCGCGTAAGCGACTGGAGAGAAAATGCCAGGCGAAAGAGACAGTCGCGAGAAACAGGGCCAGTGCAAGAAAGATCCAGCATCTGCAGCTTGGGGCAGCCCTCCACAACAGCCGAAACAGTTAGCGTTGTTACTGCAGTGTCTGTGCACATTGAAGAAACCACAGCACTGAGTGTATGATCAAAAAGGACAAAGGCAAACTTGGCTGACGTTCTCTCCACTGCCAAGCGACCTGCCCGTCAATTCTTTGTAGAGCTAGCACTAACAGTAATTCCGCGACTTTTGATGTGAGCAATATTGTGGCTGCTGGCACTACCCACCTGCCAGAACGAGGACTTGCAGATTGTGTAGAGAAGCAAAGACAGTAGCGGACGAGTCATCAATAGCTGTCCCGCGCAGATCAAGAAACTCCTACAAAATCACGAAGGGTATGGATATTTCCAGCAATAAACTGTTGTCAGCGACCCCAAATGCCCCAGCAGAAGCAGGTTCTCAACAATAGCTAGGCGTCAATATGAAGCGCAAAGAGCAGTACAGAATGCGGTCTCACGAGCGTCTTTTTTGCGTTGGCCAGGACGGTGAAGTCTTTCATCTCGCTGCATCGGGCAAGGGACAAAAGTTTGATTGGAGCTATGCACTCCTCAACTTCGTGCTGAGGTTGTGCATGTTCCTGCTGCTGCTGGTACTGCTTCTGCTGCGGTGTCAGGAGGGCCTTGATTGATCGGCAAGTAAGGCGGCAGCACCCCCGAGCTCCAACTGTCAGCCCCAAGGCCACCCGTTCGAGCCGAGGCAGCAAGCCCAGTGTTGACAGGGCTTCATCAGTCAAGGAGAAGGAGTCACGCAGATCTACACAACGCAGGTCACGAAGCCTGAAGCAGCCGAAATGCGCCGGTCTGGAATGCAATATGCACCGAAAAGAGCAGAGCAAGATAAAAGCTAGCCGGAAGCACCAACAGCGCCACATGCAATAGATTGCCAATGGCATGCGCGTGCCATTGCGGCGACAGTGTTTCCATTCCTACACACCTGAGGAGAAGTGTCCTTAGGCTCTTGTCTGTAAGTTTGTTGCACCGACGCATCACCAAGACTTGTAGCTTCTGGGGGAGAGCGTTGCTACGGGCTCGTGAGAGACGCTCTATCTGTGATGCACTCAGGCTCCCCCCTGCAGTTATCTCCAGCAGCCTCAAACTTGGCGAGCTGCAACATGCGCCCGCACAAGCTGCAGTGGGTTCAGATCCATGTGCCAGCAGGATCTTTAAGACAGAGTGGGACAATAACTTAGCACGAGCTGCAGTGGGACCTCAGTGTCTTGTTCTCTCCGCCCGAAATCTTCGAACAGTATATCTGTTCTTTGGTGTAGCAGTTCTTACCTCATTATTGCCTTGATAAGAGCTTCTGCAGAAGACGTCGAAGCGTCCCCGGAAAAGCGCAAGACCCTCCGCTGACGGCGAATAACCCCAGCAAAGCGACGGCAAGCTGAGCCAACAGAAGCAGCAACAATGCCAGACACAAAAACACAGATAATACCTTGACGAAGCCTTCAAAATTACCGAAGCTAATTCGTCGTAAGTCCATCTGGCAAGCTTCCACAACAGCACGACGCAATTTCGGGGAGCAACAGCCAGAGCAGCAGAAGCAGCAAAGTAACATTAAAAAAAAGTGCTCACTTGTTGCAAACTCCTTTCCGCCATAGTCAAGGACATGGAGTATCAACGGCTCGGGCAAATCTACCCAGGGTCGTGTAAGACGAGCCGGATAAGCGGACCCAAAATCGCGACCCACAGGAGGTGCTGGAGCTGGAGCTGTAGGGGCCTTAGCAGTATTCTCTCTACCAGAACCCCAGATCATGCAAGTTGCGTGGGGAGTAGTTGCAGATGCTGTTGTGGGCTCCACTGCTCGGACTGCTGCTACTTTTCTCAGCACTGCGTCAGCCTGCTGCAGAGCGCGTGACGATCCTGTTCGTTCCTGCTTGGTGGTGTCTACACCGCTGCTCCCGCACGCATTGGGTATAATGCCAGCACAAAACCTGTCAGGAGAAGATTCTGACGCTGCTATTCCTGTCCGTTGCAGTTTCGTTTGTCCCTCAGAGCTATTAAAATCCGCCTCGTTAGTGGCACTTGCTGTACCACTCAGGCTGTAAGGGGTGATGCGACGTTTGTGCCTCCAGTTGAAAACGTGAGTCAGACCCCCTGCTTTCGGGGGCACTTGCACCGAGACGTTGGCAGCCGATTTCTCTGCAGAAATTGCCATTTGGCACTGTTCAACTACTGAGCTTGCCGGCTGCGGCCTCAAACAGGGCAGTCCAACGTTGAGAGTTGGTGAGACACCTGCTGAAGCTGCTGCTCCATAAATCTTCGCCGCTGAGTCAGCGGTTGCAGCATCTGCCGATAGAGCGTCTGATCCCTTTTCTGCTCCTTGGGATACTCCTGAAAAGTCACCAGGGAAGCTATTCAGCTTTTCTGCTGCGCATTGCTCGACTTTTTGTCTTGCTCCAACAAGAGGAGCTCCCTGCTTCGGTGGCACTGATTTATTAAGGGTCTCGCTGCTCTGTGCAGGCTTAAGGCCGAAGAACTGTCTGAGAGCCTTGGCCGATATTGGAGCCCCTTTGCCGGTTGAGCTACTCTGGCTTGCCCTTCTCGTGAGCAATGCTCTCTTACACTGCTGCGATTGAACGCACAAAAGTGTTGCTACCGGTGTGCCACCTGCAGGAGCTGCAGCAGCGTCTGCTGCGGCTTCTTGCGAAGGTACTGGTGATGAAGTTGCTGCTGCCCCTCTGCAGGGAGCACTCGGCATGATTGCAGCCAAGAGACGAACAGTACAATTTATGCAGAAGACGGGTCAGTACGGGCAGACTTCAGTTACCCAGTACCAAATGTTGAGGGCAATGGCTTCTCAAAACCACCATACAGAAGCTGCTGTTGCTCCCGCTGCAAATGCCGTCGCCTACTGTATTACCGCAAATTGTTGACGTTTCTGATGCTGCCGCTGTTAGCATGGAGCTCCTTTGGAGCAAGCTACGTTGGTTTCACTCTCAGGTTTTATTTCGGGATGGATGTAAAACAGGGCCCTCCCCTTTAAATATGAGACACGAGCGGATCCCTCTGCTTAACCCCAAACTGTTTTCATGAAGTATTGTCCACTGAGATGAGGTAACAAAAACAGCGCTGTAATAATAACCGGTACCAAGGCGGGTACTGCTGCCGTTGCTATACAGGGTGCTGTTGGTGTTGCTGCTCCTGCAGGCCTCAGCAAAGCACTACGGCTGCCGTAGGGCAGTATGGCATATGAACCAACACTTATATAAGCTTCCAATAAAATGACACCCATAGCATTTCGTGATTTTTAACAAGTAGTTGGCATGGTGGTGAGAGGTTGGTTTACACGATGCAGTCGTCGCATGATTCGTCAGATCAGCCACTTAGGACGGAAACTGGGTCACCGGCACCTGCTCTGGCAAACATATTTCAGCAGTCCCACGAGCCAGGTCACTGTTATATTTTATATACTTATGACAAATTAAAAGCAATGCCCATTATGGCTTATAATTGTAGATTATTGAACATAGCCGCCCGAACAGTTAAACACCACCCAGACAACTCGATACGTGTCGCAATGTAAAACGGGCAAGCATAACAGAAGCTCTCAACTGTTCTGCCCTATATTAACTTAGCCATATAAGCGTCAGAAACGTGTGAATGTGCAGCATTTGGGCTTCTACTGGCGATAAGGGCTCATGTGTACACGAACGGACATGGGCCAGTTAAGAAAGTACGCTTTAAACAAGGTATGATGGCGATAGCAACTGAAAATAGTTTGGTTAAGAACAGTGCTACAGTTATATGTGCATAGCGATGTAACGATGCCCGCCAGTTTGAGGCATCACTGCTGTCTGCACTGGTTTTCACTATGCATGCACTCAGCGTTTGATGTGTTGCGTAGCCAGCTCAGAGAGTGCACCAACGCACAAAGTGCGACAACTTACACTCTGGAGGAATACACTCCTGAATAGCGATACTACTGGTTGGAAAGGGATTGAGGAGTCGGAGCCAAAGCGCCAGCAGCAGTAAAGGCGCAAAAGCGCCTCGAAGGGAGTGAACACGATGGACAAATGGCCGGTTTTCTGTTATTTCTAAGACCGATGAAAAGGGCTTCCATTTACCTTTATCCGCTAGCATATAACTGCTGAGGGCATCTGCTCTACGGCGCGATAAACAGGCTGTGTATGGCAATCACCCTGATTTGGCATACCGCAAACGCGGCCCGCTTAACGCTTAAGCGAAAGTATGACATGTTTAATGGAGTGCGAGAGAGCGCATTTGTAGTAAATTTACACCTAGAGAAGGCCACAGTAGCGAATAGGGCATTCAGCAGTGTGGTAGTGCCCGCCCAGGTACCTACCATTATCGTAGGAACTGAATGTGCTATCTTGCTAAAGCGGTCTACAGGCAAAAGGTCGCATTTCATGCTATGTGGAGATACCAGTCTTTGCCGTTATTAAATCATGGCTTATATGAGTTCACCGTCCAATAAAAGTAACAAGCGGCTAAAGGGGTCGACGGCTTTTTTGTTGCAAACTCTCCAGAAACTGGAAACTGTAGCTCAGAGGAAGTAGTTGGCAGTCAGAGCTGTAGAATCTTACTTTTGTGCTGCAGCATTGGCCCACATGCTCCACCGGCCTGACACGCCAACAATAATTCGTCCCCAAAGAAAACCTAGTTTCTTAGCTTCCAAACAATAGTACTAATCACTCTAACCACGCACTGGAAGGATTAGGCTCACAGTGGTTGTAGATGTTTAGGTTATGGTGATGGACGCTTGCTGCAGCCCCTCAAATATGATTGTGGAAACGAGCAAACCAAAGAGACGAGCGCACACTGTCCATACGTACAATCAATAAACTTGGGGGACTCCGCTCTATTTCCGACGTCTTACGTGCTCCAACTGTTGCGGGCTGTGCGCATCCTGAGATCCAAATCAACGCTTTTTCGGAAGCCGCCACCATTTCGCAGATCTGCCGACTTTGCGGCAAGAATTTCTATCAAGGTGTAGAGAAAAAGCTGCACCTGTATCATAAGAAGCAAATCTTTGTGCATTCCGTAAAGGCGCAAAGCTGAGGTTCGTACCTAGAACGCTCTGAGTCCCCACAGCCTACAACGCAACCCAGTAGAAACTTGTGCTACCATATGATTCCTCCATATGAATTCCCGATGAATACCCTGAATCAATACATTTACTCGCAAAAATTCCCAAATTATCAACGCATTCTTAATGTCTGGGAAATTACAAGGCTCTTGCGTTAGAGCCAGCATAGTGATCTACCACGTTTTCATGTACAGTATTGAAGTTTCACCAACATCGAATCCAACTTGTTGTAAGCCCCTCAAATATGGGAGCTAGTGTGCGCAACAGTGGCATGGCCAGTTAAGTGCATGCTCAGCACTAATTCAAGCACATTTTACAGCAACAGCTCCGGGGGCTAAATGTAGGCAAAAGCACTGAAGAAGAGACTTCAAATCTAACAAGAAGTTAAGAGGGAAAAAGATATTTTGGTGGCGGAGAATACTTCGGAGAATCGCCTACACCGGGAGCTTCAGCCAGTGAAGCGACTCTATCTTGTCAGCTCCGTACAAAGAGGCGACTGCAAGCCGCAATATGGTATAACAAACATACACATCTGCAAAAGGCAACTTATGCAGATGGTTTAGGTCCAGGAGTGTTAGAGCCGCCTCTTTTGAAGTGCTCTATCATCTGAGCAAAACTCCATTGAGACCACCTCACACCTTGTGTCTGGCCATCTCCAGTGCCCGCATTGTAGATCGCCAGCTTCATAAATATTTTACGTTAAAATATAAGCACGTAGTTGACAAAGTTCGGGGGCTTTTGAAAACTGAAATAGAATAATGCTAGCATCCGCGCACTAGTGTGTCATACACAATGAAACACTAAGCCCCAACGATGGTCTTGCGGTTGAGCCACAGGCGTGAGCCGGAATTCGGTACATCTGTTTCTACAGAAAACGCACAATCCAACCGATTTATTAATTTAATTACTCTATTAATCTATTATGAATAGCTTCAGACTATTGTAATGCCTGTCATTTTGTCGCAAGTGGGCAGCCAAGTACCTGTCCCACCACTGTATATTGGTATCAGACAGGAAACAGAATTCTATAGGACTAGTGCAAAATAACAACCAGATACTGCATTTGGCAGTTTCCATGTACTTTCCTTTTCCCGAAGTGTGTTTAATCCAGAATTTTGGATCTTCTTCGGCCCCACAACCACAGTGAGAAGGTTCTGCAGCAAGAAAACCTTTGCTGCGGATTTTTCTCGTGAGCCTCCGCATGGCCACTCGTTGGTGAATCAAAATGGCAGGCACATCATCGTGTTCAGTGCCGAGGTGGGCAAGAATTGAGGGGGCGGTGTGCATGACCGCTGCACTCCTGCTGTTTCCTGCTCTTGTCTATGTCGTCGGCGTATTCGGCATCATAATCGTGTACTGTGTTACTTTGGGCTGCATCGCACTCCTCTACGCCGCTCAGATATTTCTTACTCGCTCTGCGAACACCTCAAATCCACATGAGGGTCGGACCTCGGCTCCTTATTCCGTCAAGGGGCGTCATGTTTTAATCACGGGCGGGTCGAAGGGAATCGGACATGCTATCGCCATTGAGGCGGTACAAAAGCAAGCAAAAATTGTCACATTGGTGGCTCGAGATGGCGAGACACTCCAGGAAGCACAAACCAAGTGCTTGGAGGAAGCGGACAAACTGGGAACAGCAGTCGTTGTCCAGACAGTTCCAGCGGACTTAGTGAATAGCACGGCAGCCATTGAATGCTTGGATATCGCAGCTTCTATGAAGGTGAATGGGCACCAGACACTGTGTTGGAGCCGCACGTTATTCCAAGATAGTGCTCAAACTACGGAGACAACCAAAACCCAGCTGCACTTTACATGCGTGCAAACAGCCTTTGACTGGCTCGCTCCGCCTGTCCTTATTTGTTGCTCGAATATGCTGTGCCGCATTTTAATACCTTATTGCGACTGTACAGGGCAACCTGAGGGCATCAGCGGCCTGCAGCAGCTTAAAGGAAACCCAGGAGGAGGCGCCGATTGAGGTATTTTTCTGCAACGCAGCTGACGTGGATCCTCGGCCTTTCTGTGCTCTAGGAACGAGCAATATCAATAGATGCGTTGCAATGAATATGTGTACGCCATTCTTGCAAGTTAAGCATTTACTGCCGTCCATGATTCAACGCCGTTTTGGGGCTATCTGTTTCACGAATAGCTTGACGACCTTCGTGCCGATTTACGGACTTTCAACATACAGTGCAACAAAGGCAGCTTTGAAGGCCTTCGCCGAGGTGATTAATCAGGAAGTTGCCGGTATGGGCATTCTCGTTGCAAATGCGTTTTTGCCGAGTGTAAACACTCCGGGATATCAACGGGAGAAACAGGTTCGGCATAGGGTAAGCGATGTCAAAGCACGTCCTTGTTCCACCTGTGGAGCTATTCAGAAGTGGCGAATCCAGCTCTGCCTCACCTGCCGCTTGGGTAAACATAGACGATTGCATGCGCCTTCAAACGTATGAATGGTCCGGCAAATGTTGTTGTGGCCAGCTTACTGAGATCCTCGAGGAGACGTCTAAAATCAAGCAGCCAGAAGAGGTTGCGGAGCGGCTTGTCGACCATTTAGAAGCAGGTAGGATATTTCTTAAGGATGACCAAAGCCCCTCCTTTTTCGTGTCTGCCCTCGTGCGTATTTGATTTCCGGGCATAAGGGCCTCCTTTAGCTTTCGATGCCAGATGTTTCTTTGTATTTTGCACCTGCATCTTTCTCATTTCAAACAGGTCATCGCATTATCACTGTGGACTTTGAGGGTTGGGTTTGCGCGCGCCTAAACGCTGGTTTTTCAAGAGGTTCGTAAATACTAAGAAACGAGGCTAGCGTATGCAGCGTGAAAGAGGCTGCTAAGGGAAACGGAGTGCAAGGGATATTGCAGAAAACTTTTTCGCTCATCAGTGGCCTTCATTTGTCCTGGCCTCACCTCGGTTTGGATACCACTGCTTGTGTTCTGCTAGGGCTGGGGAGTTTCAGCCAAGTGTTTAGAAAATAATGCACAACCAAACTTCGATAACGCCACCCTTGTTTTCCTGCGTGTTCAGCGGAGTCCCTGGCCAGCTTGTTCTACGAATTCCTTCTCAGCGGCATTTTCCGGTGAGCGTCTGTCAGCTTCGCATATCATGTGCATTCGTTTTTTTTTGCAAAATAAAAAGCCGTTGTGCCTGATTTACGCGCATGGATTCCTGTGAGTCATTTTTGTATTTACCTTTTTTAGCGGAGCTGCCTCTTCGGGTGTTCGTGCTTGAGCTTGCTTCTGTGCACACGCTTTCAGATATGTTTGTATGGTATTTGCTTGTTT
Source organism: Eimeria tenella (assembly GCF_000499545.2). Classification (NCBI taxonomy): domain Eukaryota; phylum Apicomplexa; class Conoidasida; order Eucoccidiorida; family Eimeriidae; genus Eimeria; species Eimeria tenella. Next base: position 47,065 of record NW_013541475.1, read on the forward strand.
GCAGCATCGTTAGTCTAGCATTGTTTCTCCAGTTCTTCTCAATTATCACCCGGGAGCAGCCTGCTACTTTGCGAAGAAGCAAGCTTGCATGAGGGCCCCATTTGATTATATGTGTTATTTATTGCGTGACGGAGTTGACTACAATCCTATGCACTACTTTGGTGGCCGGGCAACGAAGGCGAGTCATGTTCACCAATCTGGTATATGCTTGCCGGCTCAAAGTTTATATGGTGTTGCGTTGCTTTGGGCTGAGCCCAGAGGCTCCCCATCTCACGTCTAAAATGCGTAGGAGCGAGCGTCGCGCTGGGGTGCTGCATTGGTCTGACTTCACTGCAAAAATAGTGCAAAGAGTCCACTTGTTTGTGAAAGAACTTTTATATTCGAAGCGAACTGGCTAACGAATGGTTCACGCTGCCCTGACGCAAGCCAACTGGTTAATGATTGGCGCAGGCCCTGCTGGCGCAGTGCTTGCTGAACAGTTCAAAACGGCGTAAACGATGAGGGTCGTGCCATGAGGCCACCAATGTTTCTAGCTGATGCGCAGCTGGAGTAGATGTGATTCGCAGCGTATTAGGATTAGATTGGACTGGGTTGTCAAGCTACAGGGGGCAGATTCCCGAGTCTGGCTGCGCGGACCAGTGGATTGTTCTAGAGACTTGAGCATGTGGCAGTATTGAATTTTTCACCTATTCTTATGGCTCTGAAAGTAAGATTCATGGAGTGCTAGACAGGGCGGTAGAGACGGCACCAGTTTTCGCAGTGGAGGGTCGTAGGAAACAACAACTGGCTAGTCAAGGTTTGGTTATACTTTGTAGAACTTGCCTTTAGTGGCATTAGTACCGTGCGTGTAATTCGCATGGCTCAGTTTTGAATTTTGCATATTTCAGTCGTAAACAGGTGTTGAAATACCTGGGAGTAGAGCTGCGGACCAGTGATTGTTCAGAATCTAGGCAGCCCTTCGGTTAACCACGTGACGGCATGCTGCCCTTATAAACTTTAAGGCCTCTCAATGCAGAATTTTACTAGCACATGCATGAACATTCTACACTTGTCTCTAGACGAAGAGAAGAGAAGAACAGGCGGAGGCCTACTGTGAAGACCCTATGCGCTTTTATGTCATGGGTCGCGGGCCGCTGTCGGCTGCGGCGCAGGCGGCCCCGTAGAATCTCGCCTTGGGTTTTCTCCTCCCCGTTGTGTGTCGTTTTACAATTTGCTTTGCTACATAATGGAATTTTAGTATGGCTGGGAAAGGCTTATGTGGGCACTGCGGGATTTCTTGCCCTTGCCGGCGACAGACTGGAACGCGGCTGACGGTGAACTGCCTCGACTTGGCCATCGATGCTGTTCCTCCGAAACGCCCCTTACCCTTTGAAAACTTGTCATATCGAATACGGACTGCTTGGTTTGAGTCCCGTATCAAGCGGATTGGCCAAGTGACTGGCCAGACAGGCTAGTGTAGCAAAGCTCACAAGAGACAACGGAGTGCTGGACTCACCTAGTGGCGAACGCGTTGAGGGCCCCTCGTCTTTTACCTTTTCCTCTAACTCCTTTTAAATGACGGATGCTTTGAAGGCTGCCTGTTGAGCAGCCTTACTGTTCCGCCGAACCGAACGAAAAGTCCTTGGTGCTGGAGTTCACCGCCTGCCCTGTCGATACGCAGTGATATTCGGCCAGTAGTGCATCTCTTCAATACTATCCATGCTAGAATGAACCAAACTATGCAGTGTTGGCCACCTCAGGCCGTAATGATGGCCCCAGGCCATGTTCCTGAGGCAAATTGTACCTTTTCTATAAATATTGAGCCCACATCCGTTGACGGCCACGAAGCAGAAGATTTGGCAGCTTCGTCTCTGTCTGAAGGCCGACTAAGAGGACAGTATCTCACGCAACGGCGGCATGAGGAAGTCATTGGCTCCGGCAGTAACGCGGAGGATGATGCAGGGTTACTTTGTCCGCACTACAACCAGCACCACAAGGGAAAACATTATAAGCAGTATTTGCAGCAGAAATCGGCAGAGGCTCAGGCAATCAAGGAAACTACACGCCCGCCACTCTGGAGAGTTCCTATTGTCAGGCAACCCCTCCCGGTTAGCGTAGAAGAATTCAATCCAGCAGAACCTAAGTATGCAAAGTTTGTCAAGGCCCTATGGTCTCACGCTAAAGCTACAGTGGAAGATAAAAACAGAGCCCAAGATTTTTCTGAGTCTCCAATAGGAAGGGACCCGCTGCCTCAGCGGTGCACAGAGCTGGATGAAACGGGATGGAGACGGAAGGAACCCATACAGCATTCCTGGCAGGACCGGCCGGGAAGCGTAGGCAGGCCGTCGAGCCCTGCAGTCCTTCGACAGGGGCCTTCGTGGCTTGTGGATGCTGAAGGGTACGAGGGACCCTACGGATCAAAGGGTGACCTCAGGTCGAAGGGAATGAGTTACGAAAGTAGGTTTCAGCTGCCAACCCTTTCTTCACTAATGAAGGCAAAACATGCGGTGTTTGTCAAGGCGAAAGATCCTAGGGCAGGCAGATGTGTCTCGGAAAGGAAGAGGACTACGCGCCGGCGACAACGACGGACAGGGCGTTGTCTATCTTCCCCACCTAGTCTTCAAACAGCCACTGTCTCATTTGAAATGGTGCCGTCGGAGCAGCCACAGCAGCCACCACCTGCTGCTGTGGCGCCAACCGTCCATTTTCCATCTCCTCTTCCGCCGTCTCCAAAGGGAAGCCCCCGTGAAGAAAGTCCCCCCAAAAGTGACCCGTGTAGCAGCCCTAGAACTTCACTGGCGCCATCGTCTCAGGACGAAAAGGGCGGAAGCAGCAGCCAAGAAACCACGCCGAATAAGCAAGCTAGCCAAAGACCTACGGAGGGCGGGTGGACCTTACAGATCAGAGGGAAGGGAAAGTGCCGCTATCCTGAAAACTACGTACGCTGGAAGAGGGACAAAAGGCGCATGAAGGACCGACTAAAGAGGCTCAAGGCTGGACAGATATTTACAAGCGAGAGACCAGAAGGCACCTGCACAGCCTGCCAAAGTCCCAGCCTCTGGTGGGATCCACAGCCTCTAGCTGAACACCTTCACAGCGTCCGCAGCTTTGGCTCAGTACCCAAAGATGACACGTCATCAGGCAGTGACCTTTCGCCTTCTTCTCAAAGTAGCAGCAGCACTACTAGCACGGACGGAGACAGCAGTCCGAGAAGCTGTAATTCATTCCATGACAAGGAAGATGACCCTGTAATGCTTGAGTCTCCTCAAAACGTAACGTACTTCTCGTCTGCCCCTCCTACAGTGACCAATACAGTTGTCGTACCACCCACCCATGCATACCCTTTAGGTGGAACTGGGGCACTTCTTCCTCTCAGACAATTTGTAAATTGCCCTTTGAGGCTCCCGTGCACTCCAGTTATTGTGGGATCTTCCAGACCGCTGCAGAGGTATCCAAGATCACAAAAGCCCCTTTGTCTTGCAGGCGCATATCGGAATCTGCCAGGGGTGTGCTGCTCCCCTGAAACTTTCCCAAAAGACACTGATTCTTGCGTGGCAGGGCCCCTGCTGGCATCATCGCCGCCGGATCCACTGTCGCTTGCACTTCCGCAGCATCATCTTTTGTTGACCCCTGAAGTGCAACGGGGGCAGATTCTGCTTCCTCAGCATATGCAGCAAGTGCAACAGGAGACGTGTATGGTGCAAGCGCCACAGAGGTATGTGACTATGCAGATGCCAGGAACGGGAATATCACCTCAGATTGTCACTGTATGTTCACCTCAGTCAGTCCCATTGGAGCCGCACCAGCAGCCGCAGCACCTTCAGTATCAGGCGCAGCAGGAAATGCAACCGCAAAAGGAGCAGAAGGCGCATGAACAGCGGAAGAAAAAATCAGTTTTGAAGGAACTTAATGGCGCAGATATAGGCCCGCAGCCTCGCTCAGAGTGGAGTCGAAATGGAGCTTCTAATCGCTTCAAACAGCAAGCCGCAAGTGGCAAAACTCACATGAGGCGTGGTAGTGCTCCACCAAGTGCAAGTCGTCAGACAGCAAAAGGCAGTGCGGTCGGGCAGCACCAATTGACAGCCGTTCCTACGCCGACGATGCCTGGTCCACCCCTTATCAGCCATGGGGGCTGTCACCTTATCCAGCATGGCCAACCGCAAGGATTAGTCTCACAACCTCCGATTGTGGCGCCGCAGCCTCTTGGTGGCCCTCAGCTGCTATCCGCAACGCCTGGACCTTTTTACAGTGGACCTCAGGTTGTTTTACAAAATGCCAGCACCCTTTATGGTGCATCGCAGATGGTTCCAGGAATAGGCCAACGTTTTCCAGGAGGTTCTACGCCGCTTCACCAATCTCAGTTTTTGCCCTTAGCGCCCACTCAAGTGATGTTGAGACCACCTCAGCAAGGACTTGGCGGAACTACTTGGGCTTTCCCGGGTACTGCAAATCCTTTGCAAACAACGGAGAGGCTAGCATCTCACTCGACTTTGCTCGGATACAACACCCAACATACTGTTACCTGCGCCCCTCCAAGGCAACCCATTTTTGTGGGGCCATTTCCTTCTGTTGCTCAGCAGCAAGCGCCAACTGTGGTGAAACAGTCATCACTACGGCCGCTTTTGATCCATAAAGCACATCAGGGCATTTCTATACCGCAACAGCAGTATCACGGAGTTTCTGTGCCGCAACAGCAGCAGCTGGTCACATTCCCGCAGCAGCCTGTCGTGGTGCAGCAAAAGCAACAGCCGACTGTGATCCAGCAGCAGCAGCAAGGTCTCACTTTTCAGCAACAGCAGCCGCTAGTTATGCAGCGGCAGCAGCCTGTTGTGATACAGCAGCAGCATTCTTCGCAGCCAGCTGTCTGTCATTTGGTAGAGCAGCAGCCAAGCACCCCAATCGTGATTCCACAGCAGCAGAGAACCGCGATTATAGCTCCGCAACCCTCCACTGTAGTAGTGCAGCGGCCTCCAACTATCATACTGCAGCAGCAGAAGCCTACGGAGCAGAAGCCTACTGAGTCGAAGCCCAAAGAGAAGCCAAAGGTCCCATGGCTGTGGAACTGCAGCATCAATTGTGGAGCCAGGTGCGGAAGCAGCAGCCCCTCAAGTAGCCGGGGTGAACAGCAGGAACAGCAGACGCAGCAGCCGCGAAAAGAGCCTGAACAACCAGCCGAGCGAGTGCAGCCGAAAGAGAAAACGTTGCGGCCTTCCGCTACAGGATATGAGACGAAGGCGCATTGGGAGCATCCACGTGATACTGCAGCAGCTCCTTCAACTGCTGCTGCTGAACGAGCAACCACTGCAGTAGCACACGGAAAGCGACCCTCCCCGCAACGCTCGGCTAGCGAAGCTCCTCAAAGAGCAGTACGGGACTCCCGGCAGACACAAAAGTATCTCCGTCCTCCACAACAGGGAGACTTCCTGCCCGCGTCACCCAGTAAATACCAGCAACCAGTTCCTCTCACGCAGACTGTGCCACCCCTAGTCACTTCTACGCACGCAGCCGATCTAGGAAGCCAGCAGGTCTGGATGTCACCTGCACCAGTAGTGTGCATGCCGAACCAGCAGCTTCAACAGCAAGCACAGATGCAGGCACTAGGTGTACTGAACCAAGAGCAGAGCGAGTCACAGTGCTCTGAGCGTGATGCGTGGGAAAGTCCTGACCGGATGGAGCCTACCTTCAAGTATTTGCCATTCACATTCAGGTCGCCAAAGCGAAACATTATCTGTGGGACAGGAAAGGCAGAACACTCTAGGGAAGTGCCTGCTTCTGCTACAGTGACGCAACACCAGCAACGCTCTAGCTGCTGTGGCACACCTGGAGCGCAGCTATCGGCGAGCCTTACATGCAGCATGTAGGCTCTATGTTTCGTCTCAAGCAGCCGCCCTATTCTGTGAGTATTGAACTGCAGGTTTTGTTTGGGGAAGACGCATCTGCGTTAGCAGGCTTTAAGAATGAAAGAGTTCCCAGCATGTGAGCGCCTCAACGAAATGCTGCGGTATCTGTCATACTAGCGGATATTGTCCCATCAGTAATCTAGTTCAGTAACTTTGGCGCAACTCCGCTAGTGAGTCGGTGTGCGTGGCCGTTCAGGCTGTCCAGTCGACGGGATACACTCTCACGAAGAGTTAAGCAATAAACTGCAGTGCATTTAACCATTTGTCTATACCCGTTGGCCCGTTCGGGTGCCAACTCGTTTTGAAGTTTCATTAAGGAGTCCTACTGACACACACTCGAATTCAGCCTAGATGCCGCTGTGCTCGCCGCAAATCTGTTAATGTAAAGCAAGCCGGCGTAGAGAAAACTCTAGCAGAATGAGTTCGCCGGTGCTGACTAGGGATGAGGAAGGCTTTGCACCAAGAAAATATCCAGACTTTAACGGAATGGATAAACAGAATATGAGAACAAGGGGGAAAGACGTAAATCAGAATGGGCGCTCAGTCACTCTGCCTCGACACATCGCGCAAGAACCCCAGGACTGGCCTTCTACCAGCAGGTCACCTGAAGGCGAAAAACAGCATGCTGGCGCGCAACAATGTTAAGCGAAGAGCCAGAAAACTGCAGATAAGCACGGGCCTTGGGCACATAGCGAGGACGAAGACCGACTTGCCGCAGATGCAAACAGCAATTCGTAAGACCGATAAAACCAAAATTGAGAACAGAGGCACTAAAGGATAGAACACCGCAGAGACTGAACATATGTTCAAAACAGTTTTGGTCTCCACAACTTCGTACTGAGGGGGTTCCAAACTCCGCATCGTCCGCAGAGTATTTTGTGTTTCAAAAGATCCTCCAGCTCTTTCTGCTTCTCTTTGCTCTTCTCATGTGTCTCGGCTACGTGGAGAGACAAAAGCCGCAACTGTTGGGAGTAGTTTTCCTCTGCCAGGCGAGCGCTTGCTGCTGTTTCTGTTGCAGCAGCAACAGCAGCAGCAGCTGCAGCCGCTCCTGCTTCCTTCGAGCGACGAAGCTCACGGCGCAGGGCAGCACGCTGGTCCTCAAGCGCATGAACAGCCTGTAGCCGCACAAGCAACAGAGGAACGCGACAGCACCATTACTAGTTATGTCCGGCCGCAGCCGTCTTCCTCTAGCATTTCCTGTTGTGCAGGGACAATGCAAGATGCCACATCTTGTTCTCTTTTTTTCTATGTTCTGCAGCTGTGGACTGCTGCTTTAAGTTACCTTGAAGGCGCTGCTGAGTTGCATCCTGAGTACAGCGAGGGCTGCTGCTTCCGCGTGCAGTTTCTGCTGTAACAGCAGCAGCTCCTCCGCATACACGCTTCTTTGCTCTTCAGCAGAGACGTCAAAAGCCCTGTAGTCACATAGTCAAGGCAGAAATATATACTTTCGCCGCAGCTGATTCACCGCAGCAGTCGCACTTGGTGAAGCCGCCGACTGAGCAGCAGGGACAAACGTCAAAAGGGGGAAACGTACATGCTGGCCAAATCTGCTTCCTTAGCTATGAAAGCTGCTGCATCTGCTGTGGTTGGGCCGGCCAGCAACGCCAGTCCCTTGACAACAGGATCACCTGGAATGAACAGAACGTATGCAGCACAAGCGGCATATGCGGCAGTAGCAGGAGGGGCCTTTGGAATACAGGTAAAAAGCATGATTATAAGCCCTAGCAAATTATGAATTTAGCAAAACCGCCCTCCCCCACAAACCTTGACTACTAGATCCCTTAGAAGCAACAGCTGCAGAAGACTCTGCAGCGACAGGAACGTCGGCAAGCACAGGCAGCCCTCCTGCGCCACCTTCAAGATGCGTGGAGCAGCGGCTGCTACCGCTCCTTGTAGGAGATGTTTCAGTGGTAAAGCTCGTAGCGGCGCTACAGGCGCCTCCCCTCAGCCTCGCAACTTCAGCCTGGAGCAGCGCGACGGCCACTTTTGCTTCTCGCAGCTGAGAAGCGGCCTGAGAAGTTAAGTTCACAATGGGAAACCAGAAAGAAGCTCAGCAGCACTAGGAAAAAGACACAAACTACAGTAGCAACAGCAGCGCCAGCGCAAGACATAATGCCTTTGGACGAAAAAGGCAACTGGACTGCTAGAACTGCCAAAAGAAAGAACGGAGCGTCGCTTGTGATAAGACAAACTGACTTTGTTTGCTTCGGCGACGCGCTCCTCTAGTAAACGTACATCAGCCGCAGCGGCGGCGACTTCGGCTTCTGCCGCCTGTCAAAAGGGTAGAAAGGGCGACCGACTGCTTTGAAATGCAGGGGATAACAAATAGGCGGCAAACACTCAACGAAATCACCCAGCCAGGGCGACCTCAGATAGATTCAAGGGTGTGCGAAAAGGTAACAAATCGTGCTACTTGACATAAATGTAAAATAAATGAGAATAAAGGCGAGTGAAAACAAGTACTACTGACCTGGCGCTTGCTGAAGACTTGCCTCGCATCTCGTGTCGAAATTTTCTGGCCACAGTTCAGGAGGATGGCGCGAATGTTGGAGAGGCATTGCATGCCTCTAAAATACAGCAGTGGGTGACAAGCAGGAAAAACAATAAATAACATAGCCGATATAGAGAACCACGCGCAACGAGACGGGGACACACGGGTGAGGGTAGGCACAGCACAGGAAAATTGAGCCTCTGACTCAATTCAAGGCGTCGAAACGTGAAAACTGAAACACTTTTGGAAAAATGGAGAAGGAATATCCCAGAGGTCTGCAAGCTAGAAGTGAAAGGCATCAAACGCGAGTGGCAGAAACCAGCTAATAAGTGACTTTGACTCACACTGTAGCGACATCACGCAGAGGCTCTGCGCGAAGAGCCGCGTAAGAA